>NC_056002.1:112470394-112770394 GCF_018446385.1 Zingiber officinale | reverse complement strand
AATCAATACATTATGATGAAGCAGCTTATATTTTGACTATTTGAGTATTTTGTTTAGAGCTAATGTTTGACTTTGTTTAAAGTTTAGAAAAAACAAGTTCTTATGTTTCCATATAATGCATATAACGATGTTGCATTAAAGTCAGTTTGGAGATGGTCATGGAACTGTCATAATGAAAGAAGTCTGATCCTAAATGCACTGATATAACTTACACACAGTAGATACATATCCAATAACCTTACCAATCACTCGAAGTCATCATATTCATTAGAGAACTCTACACTTTCTTGCAAATTTTAACAAAAAAAAGAAAGGATATTAAGATTATGCAATTTTCTAAGCGACTGGAGATAAATGA
Source organism: Zingiber officinale (assembly GCF_018446385.1). Taxonomy (NCBI): domain Eukaryota; kingdom Viridiplantae; phylum Streptophyta; class Magnoliopsida; order Zingiberales; family Zingiberaceae; genus Zingiber; species Zingiber officinale. The sequence goes on along the minus strand of NC_056002.1, from coordinate 112,770,036 downwards.
TGAGAAACCTCTCCCTTGATATATGCAGCTATAGCCTTTTCAAGTCCAGCTCTTTTATCAGTAGCTATGTCATAGTAAGTAACCTTTTCCTAAAAAACAAGGCACAACTACTGTTAATGAAGTACACTGTGGCTTTGATATAGTTGCTTCATTTCTCCAACCAAAAACAAAATAAACTTATAACCTATCGTAAATACAATATTCTTTGATTTCACATATTGTCATGCTTTTTTTTTAACAATGAAACCACAGAAATCCATATGCAAATATTAGACGAAATTACTTCCATATAGTCTCTTCTAACTGTACAATGGTGAATTCGATCACACTGGTATTCCCTTCCCCATTGTTTGGGAGGGTCCTATGCCTAATTGACAAGCATCACTAACTGAATCTATGTAGTACCCACAGACTTGGATATAGAAAACATGCTATGCCAAATTTCTATGCAAAGTTTATATGCATCATACACAATATATGAACATTTAGATAAGCTTAGGTTATCAAAACATCGATGTCATAAAAATAATAAGAAAAAGTTTATCTTGAGCAACTGACCAGTAAAGCAAAATAGTTAATTGAATTAGCATACAAATCGTTTTGATTTCTAAAGTGTTAGGACTTTGAAGGCCGGTAAAAAGGAGATATGAATAATTTGAAAAAGAAAATAATACTTTTCTTGTTCTTTTAATTCAAATTAAAAGTAATAATAATAATAACTTAAATTAACAACTAAAAAAATGAAACACATTATTTATTTAGTTACAACCTAAGCGGTTGTTAATTCAAGGACAATAAAAAACTCTAAAAGATCTCATTCGTGTAGGCAGAGAAACCTCTTACAATTGTTAGACGCTTAGACAGTTGCTAGGAAAAGAATATAGGAGTTGATACTAAAGTTGTAATTTATTTCCTAACTCCATAGGTCTTTTTATAGCTCTTGAAAAATCCTATCTGTGAGTGGAAGGCGCCTCCAATAAGTTTGAAGGCGCGTCCAACAGGTTGGAAGACGCCTCTAGTAAGGCGCCAAAGGATAAAGCTTTATCCCTTGGCAACGGTAAAATTAGCCTGGTCGAAGGTGTCTTCCATAGGGCTGGAAGGCGCCTTCGTACTGTTTATCAAAGGCGCCTTCCAGGCATGGACGACGCCTTCCACGGTGAAGGTGTGGGGGTGCCTTCAATTCACTTTGAAGGCACTTCCAACAGCAATTCTAGCATCTTTTCGCTCTTCTGCTACTCCGATCGCCTGGGTGATCGTGACCATCCGAAATATGGCTCACCCAGATCTATTTTTCGGCCTTCTTCTCGAGTAAGCTGTTGGATTGTAGAGTTCGATAGAGGTGGGGGGAGGTGAATATCGATTAAAAATTATCGAAAGAGTACGCAGCGGAAAAGTAAATGCAAAAGGATAAAGCAATGATAACACGAGTCGTTTTTTACTTGGTTCAAAGCCTTTGTCGACTCCTACTCCAAGGCACGCATGCAAGGGTGCTTTCGATGGGTAATCCACTAGCAATTTGAATATTTGATTACAAACTAAATTAAAGGAATGCTAATAGAAAAGCAATACCGACAAAAGGAAGAAAACAAAAGAACAGCGCGTGGTCGGAGTAGCTTCACAGCGTGGCAGGAGCACAGGAGAGCAGATTGTCAGTTATTTTTTGGAGCTTCAGCTTTGACCCTCCTTATATAGGAGGTTCGGGACGCCTGGAACCTTCAGGGCGTCTGGAACCTTCAAGGCGCCCTGATTATGACGTAGCCGAGCCAACCAGGGTGGCAGGAGCACAGGAGAGCAGATTGTCAGTTGTTTTTTTGAGCTTCAGCTTTGACCCTCCTTATATAGGAGGTTCGGGGCGCCTGGAACCTTCAGGGCGTCTGGAACCTTCAAGGCGCCCTGATTATGACGTAGCCGAGCCAACCAGGGAGCTCCACGCGGCGAAATGACGTTGAGTATAATTTTTCACCTCCGGGCGCTCGGATCCCTCCTGGGCGCCCGGACCTCCAGACGCCCGGAATCATCCCAGGCGCTCGGACACTTAGTTTTCAACAGATTCCTTCCTGCAAGAAAATGTTAGTCCGGAGGCATATAAAATATATCCTGCAACACAGAATATTAACACAGTTTAAAATTAAGCAGAATATTACTTAGATTCCGTCTCTCCGAGACCGGAATCTAGTGAAGATCTCGACTTAGAGTTCTGAAATGGTTCTAAGTCGGATCGACGCCTAAGTTTCCTTCCCGGGAACGCGCCCTCACAGTCACTCCCCTCTAGTGACTTACCTTCACTTACCTGCTAGACGTCCGGTCAACTCTTCGACCCGTCTAGGCTTCGCGCCAGCTATCCAGTCAACCCGTCGACCTAGCTGGACTTCGTGCCAAACATCCAGTCAGCCCGTCGACCCTTTTGGACTTCGTGCCAGCTATCTAATCGGCCCGTCGACCTAGCCGTGCTTCGTGCCAGACATCAGGTCAGTCCATCGACTTGTCTGGGCTTCTCCTGCACACTCGGTCAGAGTGTTAGATAACAACGAAACTAACTTAACCTATTTTGTCATTCATTAAAACTTGAGTTAGACCGTTAGTGTTAACCGCACCAACAATCTCCCCTTTTTTAATGCAATGACAACCTGATTAAGTTAGTGAAAAAGTATGCAAGTAAAGCAAGCATAAGGTTGTTAAGTTAAATTTTATTATTTTTACTATTTGTTTTGTTTAACTAACTTAACCTCCTAACCCTCCCTCCTAACCCTCCCCCTTTGACATTCATCAAAAGATTAACATAGAAAAAATGCAAAGTAAAAATAATCTAGAAATGTAAGTCTGATTGTCTTGAGGAAGTTTAAATTTAAAAACATAGACAATTTTCCATTTACCTATTAACCTTTGTAAAATAGTTAAGTTTTAAAAAAATAGCTGATTTAGCAAAATAACTTAGTAATTTTTACAGATTAATTTTCAAAAGATAATTTTTACAACCATAAATTTATAAAAGCTAATTTTCAAGTATAAGTTTATTAAAGCTAACTTCATAAAAGCTAAATTTAGAAATTCTAATTTTCAAGTATAAGTGTATAAGTTCATAATTTTCAAAATAAATTTGAACTTGAAAAATCCAATTTTCAACACTAAGTAAGATCGAACTTTTAAAATCAATTTTCAAAACCAAGTTTCAAAGTTGTCATTTTCAAAATTGCCTTTGAAAAGTTTAAAAGCATAAATCTAATTTTCAAAAGTGATTTTTAACTTTCAAAACTAATTTTGAAAAATCCAAAGAAATTTTTAAAACACATAGGTTTAATTAACAAAAGTATTTTTCAAAAAAAATGATTAAGCTCCTCCTGAACTTGACATTACAAAAATCTGTCTAACCAGTTAGTTACTTACTGACTATTAGAGGATAGCAGCTTTCACTTGATTAGTCAAGTTAAGTCTAAGCATCAGGTAGTGTTTGACTAAACTGAATGACTTAACTTAATTAATATCTGTTTGGTATTTAACGCCCAGACTTATATCGATGCACTGACATAAGCATCTTAAGTCCAGGTAATTTGCCTACGCATCTCACCCATTTCTATGTTTGGCAATCACAAACAAGGGAATCCTAAGGTGTTGGCGAGATGCTCAAGTACTAGCCCTAAGGGAACATGTTTTCTAAGAGATTGTCCTAGTCTAAGGCTAAAACTGTTTTTGAAATTATAAAAATAGGAAATTTTGGAAACATAAACGCATTTTGCCTTAGAATTTTGAAAATAACCATTTTTGAAAATAATTTTAAAGTTCCTAATCTATTAGACGCATCCCTAATTTTCTACATAGATTACTAAACTCACTTTCAGGGAGGGGTTTAGTAAATATGTCAGCTAAATTAGACTTTGACTCAATGTACTTGAGTTCAATGTCTCCTTTAGTGACATGATCCCTGATAAAGCAATGCCTAATTTCAATGTGTTTGGTTCTGGAATGATGCACTGGATTTTTTGTTAAATTAATTGAACTAATATTGTCAATTAATACTTTTACATTTGTAAGATTTAAGTTAAAATCTTTTAAAGTATGCATCATTCATAATAGTTGTGCAACGCATTCTCCTATGGTTATATATTCTGACTCAGCTGTAGATAGAGCAACACAGTGTTGCTTTCTACTAAACCAGCAAACAAGTGATGGACCTGTTGGATCGTGAGAATTCGATAGAGGGGGGGTGAATATCGATTCGAAAAATAACGAGTGTAAGCGCGGCGGAATTAAAAACAATAGACAAATGAACACGATGTTTTTACTTCGTTCGGAGCCTGTGACGACTCCTACTCGAAGGCTCGTACTCCGTGAGTACTTTCGTTGGGCAATTTACTAGCAATTCGAAATAATAATTACGAAGACAGTACAAGAGATGCTAATAAAAAGTAAAACAAAGCTATACCGACAGAAGGAAAACTACAAGAACAAGAGCGTGTTGTCGGAGCTTCGTTAGCGTTGTTGGAGCGCAGAGCAATAGAGCAAGCAATCTAAGAGTTCTGAATTGATGTTGAAGCTCCACCCCTGGGGCTTCTTTTATATGCTGCTTCGGGCGCCTGGATCCCTTCTGGGCGCCCTGGTGTGACGTGGCAAGTCTAATCAGCGAACTCTATGTGGCGACGACTCGGCATGGATAATATTTGCTTCCGGGCGCCCGGATCCCTTCCGGGCGCCTGGACCTCTGGGCGCCCGGATCCCTTCCGGGCGCCTGGACCTCCGGGCGCCTGGACCTCCGGGCGCCCGGATCCCTTCCGAGCGCCCGGACCTCCTATTTCCAGAAACTCCTTCTCCTGCAAAATAGAGTTAGTCCGAGGCAAATATATATATCCTGTAAAATAGATTGTTAGCACAATTAAAGTTCAACAAAGTAATATGATTTAATAGAAAACAGTATGACTTAGATTCTGTCTTTTCGAGACCGGAATCTAGTCACGATCTCGACTTAGATATCCGAAATGGATATAAGCCGGATCGACGCCTAATGTTCCCTTCCCGAGAATGCGTCCTCGCAGTCACTCCCCTCCAGTGACTTACCTTACTTACCTGCCAGACGTCCGGTCAGCCCGTCGACCCGTCTGGACTTCGTGCCAGCTATCCGGTCAGCCCGTAGACCTAGCAGGACTTCGTGCCTAAGCGTTCGGTCAGGCCGTCTGTAACGACCTGGCCCTTTGGCCTCTTGGGCGGCCCTTGTGGCGGCCCAACACCTGGTCTGCGATCACTAGGACTTTCCACCCACGCGTTGGTTTTGCCTCCCAGATTGAACTCTAAACCACGGGCTTAAGTACTAGGTTTATGAATCACGGTAATCAAGTGAGATCATCTCGCGATTGCAGGATTCATAAACCTAGTACTTAAGCCCGAGGTTTAGAGTCTGGGGAGGCAAAATGCTGTGGTGGAAAGTCTAGTGAGTGACGACCAAAGGATCGCCGATCGACGCGAGAGGTCGCCAAATGGACCGACGACATAAGGAAGAGGCCAAAGGGTCAGGTCGTTACAATAAAATCCTGGTAACCAAGTGAGATGATCTCTCTTGGTTACCAGGATTCATAAACTCTAGTACTTAAGCCTGGAGGGCTAGAGTTCGAATCCTGGGGGAGGCAAAAATCCACTGGTCAGGGGTGGAAAGTCCTAGTGAGTAACGACACGGCCAAGGGTCGTCGGTTGACGACATTAGAGGTCGCCAAATGGGCCGACGACATAAGGGCCGACGGTCGACGACATGAGAGGTCGCCAAATGGGCCGACGACATAAGGGCCGACGGTCGACGACATGAGAGGTCGCCAAATGGACCGCCAAATGGGCCAAGAGGGCTGGGTCGTTACAATAAAAAAGCGCCTTTCTATTGTAACGACCCGACCCTCTTGGCCCATTTGGCGACCCATTTGGCCTCTTGGGCGGCACTTGTGGCGCCCCAACTGGCGGCCCTTATGTCGTCGGTCCATTTGGCGACCTCTCATGTCGTCGACCGACGACCCTTTCGCCAGGACTTTCCACCCATGGCAGTGGATTTTTGCCTCCCCCAGGATTCGAACTCTAAACCTCCAGACTTAAGTATTAGAGTTTATGAATCCTGGTAACCAAGTGAGATGATCTCACTTGGTTACCAGGATTCATAAACTCTAATACTTAAGTCTGGAGGTTTAGAGTTCGAATCCTGGGGGAGGCAAAAATCCACTGCCATGGGTGGAAAGTCCTAGTGAGTAACGGCACGGCCAAAGGGTCGTCGGTCGACGACATGAGAGGTCGCCAAATGGACCGACGACATAAGGGCCGCCAGTTGGGCCGCCACAAGGGCCGCCCAAGAGGCCAAATGGACCAAGAGGGCCGGGTCATTACAATAAAAAGGCGCCTTTTTATTGTAACGACCTGGCCCTTTGGCCTCTTGGGCGGCCCAACTGGCGGCCCTTATGTCGTCGGCCCATTTGGTGACCTCTCATGTTGTCGACCGACGACCTTTGGCCGTGCCATTACTCACTAGGTCTTTCCACCCCTGGCAGTGGATTTTTGCCTCCCCCAGGATTCGAACTCTAAACCTCCTGGCTTAAGTATTAGAGTTTATGAATCCTGGTAACCAATTCCAAGGTCTTGGCCCTGGTAAGACCAAGGTCTTTACCTCATAGGACTAGAGGCTCGCTACCTTAGTCACTATTAGAGAGCGCGCAAAACAAAGATGGTACTAAGCCTGGGCCCAAAGAAGAAGAAAATAAAGGAAAAAGAAGAAGAAAGCGAAAGAGAAATTAAAAGATTAATTTCTAGTATAAAGATGTAAGAAAATGAAACGAGTATTATACTTAGAATCAATAGAAGTTTAGTTCTTTATTTCTAAGCCTACAGTAGTAGTTTCATTATTTTCCTGTCAGTTAGTGAGCATGTTTAGTATTCAGCTTTATTTCTGTATACCATGAGTACATGTAGCTTTCCTTTTAGCATTTCAGATTTAGTATTGTTGCATTACTTTTATGCACTTCAAGTTTTTGTGAGTTAGATAGCGCTCACTAAGCATTTTGCTTATAGTTTGTATTCCTCCTACTGCAGATAAAAGATAAAGGAAAAGTGTAAGAAGGAAGGCGATAAGGAGATGTTGTGACGATGTGTGATGCTAGGACTATAGAGAGATCTTGGGACTTAGCTTAAAAATTTATTAAGATTGCTTCCGTCGAATTTTTAAAAGAATTTAAAATTTGTATATGCTATTTTCATTGGTGTGTTTTTTTATCATGCATTGTTAGAGTTATTTATTTTAGTATTTTGATTCTTTTTCATATATATAAACTGCGTGGTTGTCTAATATATGTTCTAGCCGCCTGTGGCTGATGTATATGTTTATGTATCCCAGTTTATGGTCACCGGTACAGGGGAGATGCTGCCGAAATTTTTCGGTAGAGATTTCTCGTAGTTAAGTAGCGTACCGGTTAAGTAGAGTTAGTAGTTAAATAGCGTCCACCTTTAGAAAGTAGTAGTAGTGTAGAAGGTGGGTCGCTACAGTTGGTATCAGAGCAGCGTTCCATTCTCCAGCATCACACACACATCAGCATCATCCTTGCCGTCTCCAAGTAAGAAAGTATTTAAATTCTTTCTTTATTCTGCTTTCTTTATTATTAACTGCAGTATAGAGTATTTGTTTTTGAATGCTTAAGTAAGATAGAAGATTTTGTTTTCCTTTTCTATATTCATATATAAGTATGATTAGAAGGGTTAGAGAAGCTATCAAGCATTTTCCTCTGCATAATTAGATGTCAAGAAGAGGATGTCCCCGTACCGTTCATACTGAGGACCGAGTTCAGGAGAACGAAGAGCCCAGAACTACTGGGCCTAATCTCTCTGAAGTTGTTGCTCAACTTCAGAGACAAGTAGCAGAGCAATAACAAGTGATTGCCAATCTGATGGCCAATCAGAAGCTAACTCCTCCCACTCCCCCAACCATCAATGTGGAGACCCCAGTGGTGACTGAAGTCCCATCAGTTGCCCTGGAAGTCACCACAGCACCTAGGAGACAAGAAGTATACCTGATACAGTGGCTGAAGCTGAAGCCAGAAAGCTTCTCAGGCACGACTGAGCCCTGGGATGCTTAGGCTTGGTTCAAGACACTAGAGAGCACAATGGAGCTTCTTGACTGGTCAGAAGTCGAGAAGGTCAAGTGTGTCTCTTTCAGCCTATCTGAAGATGCTCGTATGTGGTGGGAGCGAGTTAAGAGTAGGAGAGTAGTCAACCAGATGAGCTGGGTTGTCTTCGAGATAGAGTTTTACGAAGAATTCTTCCGTCAACGGATCACCAATAAACATTATGAAGAGCTTATAGAATTTAGACCAGGTGACCTACCAATAGAAGAAGCGGTCAAAAGATTCAACAAGTTAGCTCGTCCTTGCCTAGAGTTAGTAAGTACAGAGAAAGAACGAGTCAGACTGATGCTCCGAAGGCTGAGACCAGAAATAGCACTTAATGTGAGTAATGAAACTCACCGACCACAGATTGGTGAAGAGCTGGTCAGCAGGGTATTAGTGAGCACTATCTAAATAGCATCAAGGCACAACAAACACAACACAAGTCAGTCAAGATCGAATACAAGACAGTGGGAAAATAGAGACTCCAGTTAAGTAATCAGAACTGGAAGGACAAAGATAACAAGAAAGACCCAAGCAGGAAGATGTTCGGGTAGTCTGTGAGTATCCAAAGGTATTTCCAGAAGAACTACCTGGACTACCTCCTAACAGAGAAGTAGAGTTTGAAATTGAATTGGTTCCCGACGCCAGCCCAATTTCAAAAGCTTCGTACCGAATTTCTCTAGCAGAGTTAAAAGAGTTACAAGAACAATTTCAGGAGCTACTTGACAAGGGTTTCATCCGCCCTAGTCATTCACCCCGGGAAGTTCCAGAGTTGTTCGTTAAGAAGAAAGACAGATCCATGATAATGTGCATAGATTTTAGAGCGCTGAGCAAAGTAGCAGTTAAGGACAAGTACCCTCATTCCAGAATAGATGATCTATATGATCAGCTAAAAAGGGCAATAGTGTTCTCTAAAATAGACCTACGCTCTGGGTATCATCAGTTGGAAGTGAAACAAAGTGATACACCCAGAACAGTTTCCAGGACCAGATATGGACACTACAAATTTGTAGTCATGCCTTTTGGAGTGACTAATGCACCTGCAGTCTTTATGGACTTAATGAACAGAGTGTTCAGAGAATACCTTGACAAGTTTGTCATTGTGTTCATCGACGACAATCTAGTCTATTCCAGAACCCCAGAGGAGCATGACACGCACTTGAGAATAGTATTGCAGACCCTTCAGCAAAAGCAGCTGTATGCTAAATTCTCAAAGTGCGAGTTCTGGTTAGAGCAGGTGGTGTTTCTAGGTCACATAATTTCTAAAGAAGGTATTCAAGTAGATCCAGCCAAAATAGAGGCGGCCAACAAATGGCACAGACCCAAGAATGCCAGGGAGATCAGAAGTTTCCTTGGTTTAGATGGGTACTACAGGAAATTCGTGGAGAACTTTTCCAGGATAGCCTCTCCACTAACAGCTCTCACCAGAAAGAACAAGAGGTTTGAATGGTCAGATAAATGTGAGCAGAGTTTCCAAGAGTTGAAGAAGAGACTGACCAGTGCTCTTATTCTGACTGTTCCAGAGAGTGACAAGAGTTTTGACATCTACAGTGATACTTCCAAGATGGGCTTAGGAGTTGTACTCATGCAAGAAGGAAAAGTGATAGCTTATGCTGGCAGCTGTGGTTTTTGCACTGAAACTCTGGCGACATTATTTGTATGGAGTTCAGTGTAGAATATTCACAGATCATCAGAGTCTTAAGTACTTCTTCACTCAGAAGGACTTAAACATGAGACAGCGTAGGTGGCTGGAGTTGGTCAAAGATTACGACTGTGAAATCCTCTACCACCCAGGCAAAGCTGAAAAAGTGACAGATGCACTAAGCAGAAAGTCCAGTGCATCCCTGATGTCTCTATCATCATTAGCCCTGCCACTGCAGAAGGAGTTGTCAGATTTTGGAATAGAAGTTATTTATGGACAGCTCTCCGCATTGACCTTAGAGTCTACCTTGCTTGAGGACATACAGAGAAAGCAAAGTGAAAATCCAGACATTCAGAAGATCAAGCAAGAGATACAGAAAGAAGACAAATCAGAGTTTCGAGTAACAGATAGCGGGATTCTTTATCAGGAAAGTCGCATTTGTGTGCCCAATGATGAAGAACTGAGAAAGAAGATTTTAGAAGAAGCTCATAGCACACCATACTCCATGCATCCTGGTTCTACCAAGATGTGAAACAGAGGTTCTGGTGGTCAAGACTCAAAAGAGACGTTGCTAAAGATGTCAGTACCTGCCTGACATGCCAGAGAGCCAAAGCAGAACACCAGAAACCAGGAGGAGTTCTTCAGCCTCTCCCAATACCAGAGTGGAAGTGGGAAGGCATATCCATGGACTTCATAACAGGTCTTCCAAGAACTACAAATGGATATGATGCAATATGGGTAGTAGTGGACAGATTGACTAAGTCTGCCCATTTCCTAGCCATCAAGGTGTCCCACTCCATAGAGCAGTTGGCACAACTATATGTTAAGGAGGTGATCAGACTTCATGGAGTTCCTAAATCTATTGTTTCTGATAGAGATGGGCGCTTCACCTCACACTTTTGGGAGTGCGTTCAGAATGCACTAGGCACCAAACTCAAGTTCAGCACAGCTTTCCATCCTCAGACTGATGGACAGACAGAGCGAGTAAATCAAATTTTAGAAGATATGCTCAGAGCTTGTGCGCTAGATTTCAAGGGAAGTTGGTGCAAGTATCTATATTTAGCTGAGTTTGCCTACAACAATAGTTATCAGGCGACCATCAAGATGGCACCATATGAGGCACTGTATGGCAGGAAGTGCAGATCACCCCTTTGCTGGCAAGAAGCAGGTGAGAGAAAAGAAATGAAAGTAGAGCTGGGCATTCAGACAGAGCTGATAGATGAGACTACTCAGGCGATCCAGAAAATCAGACAGAGAATTGAGACTGCCCAGTGCAGACAAAAGAGTTATGCGGACACACGCCGTAAGCCACTGGAATTCCAAGTAGGGGATTCAGTCTTCCTCAAGGTCACTCCTATGAAGGGAGTGATGAGATTTGGCAAGAAGGGAAAATTAAGTCCTCGCTATGTAGGACCTTACCTAATCATAGAGAGGATTGGGAAAGTAGCTTACAAGCTGGACTTACCACAAGACATGTCAGCAATACACAATGTATTTCATGTCTCCATGCTAAAGAAGTGTCTCCACGACCCGAGCCAAGTGATTCAGCCTCAGTCAGTGCAGATCCAAGGACACAGATAGTGGACAGAGCAGTTAAGAGATTAAGAAATAAAGAAGTACCACTAGTGAAGGTCATCTGGCAGAACCAGAAGCACGAGGAAGTCACTTGGGAGCGGGAGGACAGCATGAGACAGAAGTATCCAGAACTATTCTAAGTTCGAGGATGAACTTTTTATAAGGTATGGGGGATTGTAACGACCCAATTTTTCCTAATTCAAGTTCTAAAAGTCCATAAAAATATTTGAAAATACTTTTAAAATATTCTAGAAATTTTAGAAATTTTTAGAATATTTTTATGGAATTTTCTGAGGTCGTTTGGTATTTTTTACTAAATGAGAGAAATTTGGACAAAAATAATGTCCAAGCCGAGATTCGAACCGTGGACCTCGGGTTAAGCCAAGCCTTAAGCGAACCCAGCCAACCAACTATTCCGCGGCTGTTTTGTGAACAAATAGAGAACGAAATAAATTTAAGTAGTGGTTATTGATAATAGAAATAAAAGGTTGCAGAAAAAGGGCCGAGCCGAGGCTCTACCCGAAGACCTTCGACCGCAGCAAAGCTTTAAGCGGAACGGCTAGCCAAGTGATCAGCGGATTGTTTTGTAAACAAATTAAGAGCGAATTTTATTTAAGTAGTAGTTGGTTAATAGAATACCTAGTTATAAAGGGAGGTTTATTTTCTCCCGTAACCTAAACCCTCGTTTCTTCTTTCTCCTCTTCTGCGCGGCGTCGCGACTTCTGCTCGGGCGAAAGAGGCGACGGAGCTAGGTTTCCTCCCTCCGGCGGCCGACGAAGGCCTTCTTCCGGTGAACCTTGCGGATCCGAGCTCCTCTCGTCGAGGAGAACTCGAAGGCGCGAAGAAGATCGAGATCTTCACTTCTCCGCAAGCCCTAGAAGCATTAGAAGCCTTCTTCTCGGTTGTAAGTCCAAGAACGCTAGGTGAGTTGCTACTCACCTGCAGTAGGAGTAGTTCCGAGCTTCGATTTGTTTTCCTTGATTTCGGATTGTGTTTGTACAGAATTTAGTTGTTAGGGATTTAGCCCTCTTTTCTTGCTTGTTTCGGAACATGTAGATGATCTGATCAGTTTCAAGCTTTGATTTAGTTCTTCCTTGCCTACGGATCATGTTGTACAGAATTGAAGTTGATTAGGGATTTAGTTTCTTTTCTTGCTTCCGGAATATGCCATGCAGAATTTAGTTGATAAGGATTTAGTAATCTTCCTTTAGTTTTCGAAGCTGCTCTTGTTCCTCCTATTTCCTGGATTCTGTACAGATAGGTGTGGTTTGATTTGGTTGTTTCCTTTTTGGTTCATGAAATTTTGGATACATTGTAGTAGTGTTCAAGCCTTGACCGAAGATGCTTAGTTGGTTCTATTGTTATATAAGTGTTGATCGGATTATATATAGCCTTGAAAATTTTAGTTTTGTTGTTTAGGCAGTGAGCATGAAAGGAAATAGATTTGTTTATCTCAGTTTTAGATTTTGTTCTTTCTTTCTCCTTGCTGCAATGAAAAAGAATAGCCAAGTGTCAAGCAAATCCAGATTTTTATATCAAACATCTAGTTTTCTTTGTGTAGCAGTAGGCGTGCACAACTAATGAAGCATGAGCAGATTTTTAGTTGCATTTAGCTCATAGATTTCTTGTTGATTAGTAAGCTCAAATTTACTTTCTTTTGCTCTATTTTATAGCATGATTAGTAAGCTCAAAGTTGCTTTCTTTTGCTCTATTTTATAGCATGATTAGTAAGCTCAAAGTTGCTTTCTTTTGCTCTATTTTATAGCATGATTAGTAAGCTCAAAGTTGCTTTCTTTTGCTCTATTTTATAGCATGATTAGTAAGTTCAAAGTTTCTTTCTTTTGCTCTATTTTATAGCATGATTAGTAAGTTCAGGTTTGCTTTCCTTTGCTTTGTTTTATAACATGCTTAGAGAGTTCAGATCTGCTTCTCTTGTGTTATTTTTATATAGCATGCTTAGTTAGTTATAATCCTACACTTGTTAGATATATCTACAGGATTCTAATAAGCTCTAATCAAGGAGTATGAGAAGTATGAGTAAAGAAAAGACTAGAGTTTAGTTAAAAAGAAAAAACTAGTAAATTAAAGTAAGAAGCTAGTACCCGACTTCCAAGGTTGTCGTTAAATAAATCCAGGTGACCAATTCCAAGGTCTTGGCCCTGGTAAGACCAAGGTCTTTACCTCAAAGGCTCGCTACCTTAGTCACTATTAGAGAGCGCGCAAAACAAAGATGGTACTAAGCCTGGGCCCAAAGAAGAAGAAAAGAAAGGAAAAAGAAGAAGAAAGTGAAAGAGAAATTAAAAGATTAATTTCTAGTATAAAGATGTAAGAAAATGAAACGAGTATTATGCTTAGAATCAATAGAAGTTTAGTTCTTTAATTCTAAGCCTACAGTAGTAGTTTCATTATTTTCCTGTCAGTTAGTGAGCATATTTAGTATTCAGCTTTATTTCTGTATACCATGAGTACATGCAGCTTTCCTTTTAGCATTTTAGATTTAGTATTATTGCATTACTTTTATGCACTTCGAGTTTTTGTGAGTTAGATAGTGCTCACTAAGCATTTTGCTTATAGTTTGCATTCCTCCTACTGCAGATAAAAGATAAAGGGAAAGTGTAAGAAGGAAGGCTACAAGGAGATGCTGTGACGATGTGTGATGCCAGGACTATAGAGAGATCTTGGGACTTAGCTTAAAAATTTATTAAGATTGCTTCCGTCGAATTTTTAAAAGAATTTAAAACTTGTATATGCTATTTTCATTGGAGTGCTTTTTTATCATGCATTGTTAGAGTTATTTATTTTAGTATTTTGATTCTTTTTCATATATATAAACTGCGTGGTTGTCTAATATATGTTCCAACCGCCTGTGGCTGATGTATATGTTTATGTATCCCAGTTTATGGTCACCGGTACAGGGGAGATGCTGCCGAAATTTTTCGGTAGGGATTTCTCGTAGTTAAGTAGCGTACCGGTTAAGTAGAGTTAGTAGTTAAGTAGCGTCCACCTTTAGAGAGTAGTAGTAGTGTAGAAGGTGGGTCGCTACACCGTCAACTCGCTTGGACTTCGTGCCAGCTATCCGGTCAGCCCGTCGACCTAGCTGGGCTTCGTGCCAGACATCCGGTGTAAAATACCGGAAATAGGCGGATATGAATAAGGGAAATTTCCGGAATTTTTGGATATTTTTCGGGAATTTTTCGGAGCTTGTACGGACGAGTTCACGGGGATAAAAACGGGGCCCCGAGAAAGCTTGTTTGGGCTACCCATTTAAGAGAGGAAAAGATTTATTATTTATCTCTTTTCCTTTTCTTATTTATTATCTGATTTTTTTTTCTTTATTTCCTCTTATCCTCGCCGAGTTTTTTTGCTCTCACCCTCACACGCCCGAGCCTCCCCGACGCCTTCCCCTCGGCCCGACGGCGATGCCCTAACCGTCCTAACCGGCGGTTTCTTTCTTCCACGTATACAAAGTTGAAGCCCTAGTGCCGAGTTCCTTTCTTCTTCCCTCGCGACACCCTAATTCCACTGCCGCCGGCGACTCAGACGTTTCCTCTGTTTGTCACCGCCGCTGAGATCGGGAACACACCGACGCCGGCCGACTCTTCCTCTGTTTCCCTCGCTGTGGAGATTCCGGTGCCATCGCCGCCGACGGCCGAATCTCTCTACCGACGCCACTGCTCTCTCTGGACTGGAGTAGCCTGTGCCCTAGTTATTTTCCCCTTGCCACGGCTACTGCCGCCGCAGATCAGCAGGCACACTCCAGCAACGTTGGTGTTCTCTCGTGGCCTAAATCCTCAGTTCTCTATTCCAGTGAGTTACTGGATGAAGGTAAGGATCAGGTTGCAATTTTAGTTGTGCACTTGTATTTGATTGGGTAGTTGATGCATTCGTAGTGTGATTTTTTTGGATTCGATTGTTGGAAGGCACCTAGTTGGTTCCGGGTATCACAGCATTAATAGTCGTTGCTGACCCTGCTTGATTCCGGCCATAACACCCCTGTCAACAGATTGGCACATCTGAGGGAGTTTGTGTTCTGTGGGCTTACTCGGTTCTAGCAGAAAATTCCGACCAGCAGCACCCCATTGTTCCAGAAATCAATAAGGCTGAGAAATAAGGTAAGGTGTAGGACATTTGATATATGTTATGAATCATGGTTTTGATTCAATTATTTCAGATAGTGTTTGTGTTAAAGGAATTAGGGTTGTACCAAATTTTAGGGTTAGAGGTTGTATTTAGCTATTTATGTGAAATGTAGCTAAATAAAAAGATTTATTTTTTTTGACACAGGACTTTGACGCGAGACGAGTATCTCGGAGTCAGATTTGGACATTTCTATTGGAGGCGGGTACTTTTGACTTATGTCATTTGATATGCTTAGTAATTAAATTAACATGTTGCATTAATTGTGTTTCTTATCCGTTTCGGTTAATCACTACCCAAATCTTACATGCTTGATTGATTGATTGGTTTTGCATCTCAGGTATATTTTACCTGTTTATACATGCTTATATGGGTAGTGATATGCCATGCTTGACAATGTTCAGGACCTAGGTTTTTATACCTTCTGTGTACCTTTGATTCGATATGATTCGTTGACCTAGGGTGCACTTTTCTATATATATGGATTAGGTCAGGATGTTTATATGGTTATTGCCATGCATCATTTGCATGATTGCATGCTGTGCGATAGTCCGCTCCATTATTGTTGAGCACATCGCCAGTTACATGGATCTGCACACACCACCACTCATGGGTTAGTGGTCGATTCAGGATGAGTGTGTTGCAACAGGGACTCTGTTAGGCACCGTTGGTCCGCTCATGGGTAGTGTGACACAACGTGTTATCCGGAAGCTCCCCGTCTTTGAGTACCGGGAGTTGAGAGCATTGCGCTCCCCATCTATGATTTGGGATAGGAGGATAGGTGTACTCGATCCCGTCCACTCGGTCACTCATCGGGAGTAGTGACGACAGAGTGCAGGTGTCACACCCCTACCCACTCGGCCTCACTTTTGTATGAGATGATCGGCTGGCGTGACCAGGACGCATCATTGGCATCATGTGCATGATGCATTTATTGCTGTGTTTGCTGCATTTATATGCCGCATATTGTTTGGATACCTATGTTTGACATGCATCTGATTTCCTTATCCTTGGCTTTGACCTTATACTCGACTGGTTAGTACGATTCTCTGCTTATTTCGGATGCATTCTTATCTTTCTTATCAGAGACCGCATGATTAGTGCTAGGTGTTGTTTCTTTACTTTGCATATCAACTGTACCTGCTGAGTGTTGGACTCACCCCGCCTCCATTGTTGTTATTTTCAGGTTGATGCTGTCAGGAGGGAGTTCCAGTCGCTAGTCCTCACTGCACATAGTGCTGGTCCTGCAGACCTCCAGGATATGTTTAGTTTTCTTTGGTTTCTTTCTGTTCTAGACTATTTGAACTTGTTATGTTCTGGATTTATTTACTTATGGACATGGTATAGATTTTTATTATATCGATGGATTTGGATTTGGTTTTTATTCTACTACATGCCTGCCTGGATGGCAGAAGAGGTGAGTTCGTCGGTTTTGAGCTTTACGAGTGTAGTTGAGTAGGGTGTTTTTGAGTCAGAGTATTATTACTGCGTGGTTGTGTCAGCCAGAGGCTGAATATATATATAAACTGCGTGGTGATTGATTTTTATTATTGTTATGATTCCAGCCGCATGTGGCTGAGTATTTAGTGCTTGTAGAAAATTTTTGATTGTCCGCCGTACAGGGGAGATGCTGCCGAAATTTTCTCGGACAGGGACTCTTCTGGGGGCGTGACAATTTAGTGGTATCAGAGCACAGTTTTACGATCTTTTGTTTCGTATTTTGGATTTTCGAGATTTATCTGATACCAATTTATTTGGTATCAGAGCGGGTTATGATACCTGCTTTTGGGTGTTCTAGAAATTTATTGGATACCTGTTGTTGGTATTCGGGATATTTGGGTTAGCCAGGTTTGCAAACCGGGCATTATCGGATTTTCGATATGGTTATGTTTCGGATTTCCGTTTGGATTTATTTGGATTTCCGATATTATCGTTCGAATTTTGAGGTCAAATTGGGAACTGGACAGCATCTCCAGATGAAATAGGTATGTTGTTATTTTATGTTGGTTATATTGGTATTGATATCTTAATTTAATTTAGAGATATGAGCGGCGATCTATCTTTGCGAGACGTGGTGCTGGACGACCACGTGCGAGGACCACGGGATCTCTGGATATGCCAGAGATGCCCACTGTTAGTGAGCCTGTCAGTCAGGGACAGACTCAGGATGCAGCGGGAGCATCGGGCTCTCAAATCCCGATAGCTCCTGTAGAGATACCTACTTTGGCCACACCGACGGTATCCACTCCTACCCAGTTTACAGTACCATCAGGGGTACCATTGGTGTACCCGACATCTGCTCCAGCGCAGCCTACGGCGTATTCAGTGCCACCACCACTTGGATCTACAGTGTATCCTATACCAGTGCCTACAGTAGCAGCAGCTGCACCATATCCGGTACCATTACCTACCGTACCTCCAGCTGCCACCACTTTTGTTCCCCAGGCAGTACCCCCGACGGCATATGCTCCGGTATATACAGCAGCACCGGGAGTTACTCCTCCGGTATATTCCGCGGTACCACCTGTAGTATCAGCTCCAGTGTTTCCTTGATTCTGCAGTCCCACACCATCGATATTGCCATTTGCACGAGCTAGGATTCGGCCGAGTCGATGAAGACTCGTTTCACTCTTCCGCGGAGATCTCGATCCGAGTATGGCTCTGTCATGGATAGAGACTATGAAGCAGACTTTCTTCTATATGGCTTGCTCGAGTGGGAGAAAGCTGGTTGCTTACCATTTACGGGATGAAGCTAATGCAGTGGGTTACTCGTTCTATTATTGGTGGCGACGTCACATGGACCAGTTCGAGAGGCTTTGAGCCGTTTCTTTCCATCGTCCTATCGGATGTCTCACGAGTTTTATGAGTCGAGGCGTAATAATCGCCGATGACCGAGTATAATCTTGAATTCCTCCGGTTGGCTCGGTTTTGTCCAGAGTTAGTTGCGGACAGAACTCGCATGATGCAGTTTATACAAGGATTGGATGATTATCTGCATGTACAGCTTGCCGGATTAGGGATTACATCTTACTCGATGCATTGAATCGAGCTTTGATGATAGAGTTAGCTCGGCAACATATCCGGACAGGAAAAGAAAGCATCTGGTCGACTTGAGCAGTCCAGCAGACAGACAGGCCTCGAGTAGTCCAGACGGTCGGTCGGGTGCTTGGGCATCTCGTGAGGCCTCGTAAATCGTAGGCGGTCTTCTTGAGGCGTTCCGGTTTCTCGCCAGGCAACCACCTTCCGGTGATACTCATTGTTTCGAGATGTGGATCCGAGATCACCTCACCCGCTTGCTCTGGGATCGGTTGCTTTTATTGCAAGCTGGGCACCAGAGCCGAGATTGTCACCAAGGCTCGACACGGCCCGGAGGCAGTCGAGGGGCAGTCTAGTCGATCGGGGCATATCGAGGAGGGCGAAGCCCAATCTTCACACGGCGAGGCGGCTCCTCCGCAGCAGCATTTGGCATGCTTGGATAGGAGTACTCCAGTGCTTCTGTAGCACCCCAGAGTTTTGTTCCAGGATCTTATTATCCGACTCAGGGGCAGTACCAGACTCAGTCCCAGCCAGCTGCACAGTATCAGCCACCATCCTCTCAGTCTTCTCTGGCTCATTATCCAGCACCGCCTCAGTGGCAGGCTTCTGCCCAGTCCTCCGCCAGAGACTGGACGAGTTCATGCGATTACCAGAGAGGATGCTCAGCGGGCCGACGGATCCGTTTTCCGCGGTACGATTTCCATTTATGCATTTACTGCTAATATTTTGATTGATACTGGTAGTTCGCATTCTTTTATATCCCGTACTTTTAGGCGGGAGATTGGTAGATTACCTACTGTTAGGTTGCGGGGATTGACTGTCTCCCTACCGTCTGGTGATACTTTAGACGTCACCCAGGAGATCAGAGGTTGCCCGTTAGACTTTGGCAACATGATACTTACGGTAGATCTTCTAGTATTGGAGATGGTCGAGTTTGATATCATTCTTGGTATGGATTGGCTATCAGTATATCATGCTACCGTTGATTGCCAGACGAGGGTGGTCACCTTCCGGCCTCCGAACCAACCCTCGTGGAGTTTCACTGGCATTAGAGACGACGGCATCTCGATTATTTCGGCGATTCAGGCGCAGAAGCTGCTGTCTCACGGCTGTCATGGTTTTCTGTTGTCGTTGATCAGTACTGAGGACAGCAGCAGTTCCTGTGGTCCGTGAGTACCCGGATGTATTTCCTGAGGAGCTTCCTGGTTTGCCTCCCAGAAGGCCAGTGGAGTTCGCTATTGAGCTGATTCCGGGAACCGCGCCGACATCGAAAGCTCCGTATCGTATGGCACCAAAAGAGTTGAACGAGCTGAAGGTTCAACTCCAGGAGCTTTTAGACAGAGGATTTATTCGCCCTAGTGTTTCACCATGGGGTTCTCCAGTTCTGTTTGTCAAGAAAAAGGATGGTACCATGAGGTTATGTATTGACTACAGGCAGCTGAATTCAGTGACTGTCAGAAATAAATATCCATTACCACGGATTGAGGATTTGTTTGATCAGCTCAGAGGTACATCAGTATATTCTAAGATTGATCTGCGATCCGGATATCATCAGCTGAGAGTCAGAGACTCAGATATTCAGAAGACAGCTTTCCGTACCAGATACGGTCATTATGAGTTTTTGGTAATGCCATTTGGGCTTACCAATGCTCCAGCGGTGTTTATGGACTTGATGAACCGCATCTTTCTAGAGTATCTGGATCAGTTTGTTATCGTTTTCATTGATGACATATTGGTCTACTCTCGTTCCGAGGAGGAGCATGCACAGCATCTTCGCACAGTCTTAGAGATTCTTCGATGACATCAGCTGTACGTGAAGTTCAGCAAGTGTGCATTCTGGCTATCCTCAGTTGGGTTTCTGGGACACGTGGTTTCTAGAAGAGGTATTTCAGTTGATCCTCAGAAGATCGAGGCTGTCACCGGTTGGGAGCAGCCGAAGTCAGTTCAGGAGATCCACAGTTTTCTGGGTTTGGCCGGATATTACCGACGTTTTGTCGAGGGCTTCTCGCGTATTGCTATGCCACTGACACGTCTTACCCGAAAAGGCGTGAAGTTCATATGGTCCGAGGATTGCGAGACCAGCTTCCAGGAGCTGAAGCGGAGATTAGTGTCGGCTCCAGTTTTGGTTTTACCTTCTGGAGAGGATGGATTTGTACTTTACACCGACGCGTCTCTACAGGGTTTGGGCGCTGTTCTGATGCAGCACGGCAGAGTAGTCTCTTATGCTTCTCGTCAACTGAAGGAGCATGAGAAGAACTACCCAGTTCATGACTTGGAGTTAGCTGCCATCATCTTTGCTCTGAAGCTTTGGCGTCATCATTTATACGGTATCACATTTGAGATTCTCACTGATCATAAGAGTCTCAAATACATTTTCACTCAGAAGGAGCTTAATCTCCGACAGAGGAGATGGATGGAGTTCCTGAAGGACTACGATTGTACCATTAGCTACCACCCTGGGAAAGCTAATGTGGTTGCAGATGCACTCAGTAGGAAGTCCAGAGGGACTTTGGCTTGTCATCGGACTTCAGTCACGGACTTGATTCAGGCTTTCTCAGAGTTAGATCTTGAGGAGCAGGGACCGACAGAGCAGGGTATTCTGGTTACCATGGTTGCTCAGTCGTCGATCAGGACGAGGATCCGAGAGGCACAGGCTGGTGATCAGCATTTGCAGTTCATCATCAGTCAGATAGCTTCTGGGCAGCAGACCGAGTTTACACGAGACGAGGAGGGTATTATATACTTCCGAGGCAGATTATGCGTACCTCAGTCTCACCCGGTCTTACAGGAGCTACTTCAGGAGGCACACCGTTCTCGATTTGCGATCCATCCGGGCGGGACTCGTATGTATCGAGACTTGAGGCGTTCCTATTGGTGGAACGGCATGAAGAAAGACATCGCAGATTTCGTAGCTAGATGTCTTGTTTGTCAGCAGGTGAAGGCTGAACACCAGAGACCTGCAGGATTACTTCAGCGGATTCCTATTCCTGAGTGGAAGTGGGATCACATTACCATGGACTTTGTGGTAGGGTTGCCGAGGACACGACGAGGCCATGACGCGATTTGGGTAATCGTTGATCGATTAACCAAATCAGCGCACTTCTTAGCGATTCGGAGGACTGATTCCCTGGATCGATTGGCAGATCTGTATTGCCGAGAGATTATCAGACTACATGGTGTTCCATTGAGTATCATTTCGGATAGAGATCCACGGTTCACGTCTCGTTTCTGGCAGAGTCTGCAGCAGGCCTTGGGCACACAGCTCCGTTTCAGTACAGCTTTCCATCCGCAGACAGATGGACAGTCAGAGCGGACCATTCAGACTTTAGAGGACCTGCTGAGGTCATGTGTTATGGATTTCGGAGGCAGTTGGGAGGACCATCTGCCGTTGGTAGAGTTTGCCTACAACAACAGCTTCCATTCGGCTATCCAGATGGCACCGTTTGAGGCGTTGTATGGTAGACCTTGTCGGACACCCGTCCTTTGGGATGAGGTTGGAGAGGCCCAGTTGTTGGGACCTCATAGAGTTCAGCAGGATGTAGAGTTGGTCCGTACTATCAGACGGAGGATGTCAGAGGCGCAGGACCGCCAGAAGAGTTATGCTGATCGGAGACGCAGACCACTAGAGTTCTCTGTTGGCGACCATGTATTTTTGCGAGTTTCACCCACGAAAGGGGTGAAGAGATTTGGCCTCAGAGGTAAGCTAGCTCCGCGGTACATTGGCCCTTTCGAGATCTTGGAGAGGATCGGAGCAGTAGCTACTGACCGGCACTATCACCGTCCATATATGTACCCGATCCGACGCATGTGCTGGCAGATATCCCAGTTCCAGTTCAGCCTGACATTACCTATGAGGAGGTTCCGGTACGGATTCTCGACCGGAAAGAGCATCAGTTGCGGAACAAGACTATCCGGCTGGTTAAAGTCGGATGGCAGCATCATTCGGACGAGGAGGCTACTTGGGAGCTCGAGGACACTATCCGAGCTCGATATCCCCATCTTTTCACTTGAGGTATGTGATTTATTTACCGTTCAGCATTTATTATTATTATCTGTTATTAGTACTTGCTGATGGTAGATACTGAAATTTGGGGACCAAATTTTTATTAGTGGGGGAGAATGTAAAATACTGGAAATAGGCGGATATGAATAAGGGAATTTTCTGGAATTTTTGGATATTTTTCGGGAATTTTTCGGAGCTTGTACGGACGAGTTCACGGGGATAAAAACGGGGCCCCGAGAAAGCCTGTTTGGGCTACCCATTTAAGAGAGGAAAAGATTTATTATTTATCTCTTTTCCTTTTCTTATTTATTATCTGATTTTTTTTTTCTTTATTTCCTCTTATCCTCGCCGAGTTTTTTTTGCTTCTCTCACCCTCACACGCCCGAGCCTCCCCGACGCCTTCCCCTCGGCCCGACGGCGATGCCCTAACCGTCCTAACCGGCGGTTTCTTTCTTCCACGTATACAAAGTTGAAGCCCTAGTGCCGAGTTCCTTTCTTCTTCCCTCGCGACACCCTATTTCCACTGCCGCCGGCGACTCAGACGTTTCCTCTGTTTGTCACCGCCGCTGAGATCGGGAACACACCGACGCCGACCGACTCTTCCTCTGTTTCCCTCGCTGTGGAGATTCCGGTGCCATCGCCGCCGACGACCGAATCTCTCTACCGACGCCACTGCTCTCTCTGGACTGGAGTAGCCTGTGCCCTAGTTATTTTCCCCTTGCCACGGCTACTGCCGCCGCAGATCAGCAGGCACACTCCAGCAACGTTGGTGTTCTCTCGTGCCCTAAATCCTCAGTTCTCTATTCCAGTGAGTTACTGGATGAAGGTAAGGATCAGGTTGCAATTTGTTGGAGTGTATACTGAAAGCCTAAGCTTTGTAAACATTCATTATAAATAAAGAATCATATTTGGTCTAATTATCTACATTTGTTTGTAGTTGTTCATTTAATTTATATTGTAGATAACATAGTATGTGGTGTCACATACAGAAGATGATGTTATCAGTACCTTATAAATTATAAACAGTAGCTCACGACCAGAATGGAAAGGAACAAACCATTAGAAAGTCGTAATATAATTAGGTATTAGTTTATCTTGACTATATAATTACACTAGTACACTCAGAGTGTATTGAGTAAGACCATTTGAGGTCGTTCCTTTTATACTGACTTTATAAAGGAATAAAGACCTCAGTTATTATGGAAGTGTGTGCTCTTAATCCTAATATAATAACAAGCACATATGTTTGATATTTATTTCTTTAATTTATCAATGGGTGAGATTTAGTTCGATGAATCAATAAACCCGATAAATTGGGAAATAGTATCACTCATAGTGTGTGTTGTTGATTATAGAAGGAAACTGTGTCCTAGTGATACTAGGTTGATAATGTCCTCAAGAGGAGCTCATAAAGATTGTCATGTTAAACCCTGCAGGTGGACTTAGTCCGACATGATAATAAGGTTGAGTGGTACTACTCTTGGACTTAGATATTAATTAAATGAGTTGTCAGTAACTCACTTAATTAGTGGACATTCGATATCTTAAACACAGGGAGGCTAACACACTCATAATAAGAAGGAGCCCAAAAATGTAATTTGGGATTGGTGCGGTAGTTCAATGATAGTTCTCTAGTGGAATGAATTATCATTGATAAAATTAAGTTGTGTGTTCGGGGCGAACATGGGATGCTTAATTTTATCGGGAGACCAAAACCAATTCCTCCTCTCGGTCCCTATCGTAGCCTCTTATTTATAGAGTACTATACCCACATATACCCACCTTCTATACCCACCTAAAGGGGGCCGACCAAGCTAGCTTGGGAACCAAGCTAGGGCCGGCCTAAGCTTGGGTTTAAGGTGGTCGGCCCTAGCTTGAACCCAAGCTAGTAGGACCGGCCATAATTAATTTAAAAGAAAATTTAATTTTAATGTTTATTATTATGTGGAAGATTTAATTTAAAAGAGAATTAAAATTAAAATATCTCTCTTGTAAAAAGATTTACAAAAGATTAAAGAAAGAGATTAGATCTCTTTCCTTATTTGTAGATTGGAGAGATGTTTTATTTTCTCTTTAAAATTATTCACATGTTAATAAAATTAAAATTATAGATATTTCCTTTTATTAACCATGAAGATATTTTAAAGAGAAATTTTATTTTTTTAAAATTTCAGGAAACAAATAAGGAAAGTTTTAATTGTTGATTGAAACTTGTCCAATTTGCTTCCTATTGTTTTGGCCGGCCATCATTGTTTAATTGGGGAAATATTATTTTATTTTTCTCAATTAAATCATGTCAAGGAAATTAAGGAAAATTTATTGTAATTAAATTTCCTAATTTACCTAGGTCAAGGAATATAAAAGAAGGGGTGAGGGTGCCTTCACAAGACACAACATCTATTATTCCTCTCCCTCTTTTGTTCCTTGGTGTGGCCGGCCATCATCTCCTTCTCTTCCTCTTGTGGTGGCCGAACCTCTCCCTCTCCCTTGGAGTTCTTGTGGTGGCCGGATACTACTCGGAGAAGAAGAAGAAGAAGGAGAGAAAGCTAGCATCTCTTGGAGCTTGGTTAGTATTTTGGTTTTTCTCCTTGGTGAAGCTTTTCTTTTGTGGCCGAACCTTGGAGGAGAAGAAGGTGGTTGGTGGTCTCTCATCTTGGAAGATCGTTGCCCACACAACGTCCGAGGTTAGAAGAGGAATACGGTAGAAGATCAAGAGGTTTTTCTACAAGGTATAACTAGTAATTTCTATTTCCGCATCATGCTAGTTATTTATGGAAATAATACCAAATACAAGAGGCTTACGTTCTAGTATTTCGAATATGTTTTTTCGAAGTTGTGTTCTTTTGTTTCTTTCTTTTCCTTGTGATTTGATTGTTCTCTTTGGTTAACCTAAAGTTATTTTAGGAAATTAAATATTAGCTTTCTATTAAAGGTTTTGTCTAGTCGGTGGTGGTTGCTCCCATATCCAAGAAGGCCATGTGCCTCGCCACGTCAGTACTGGGAACCTTTTATGGAAATTAATATTTAATGGAATTAATAACTTAAGGAGACTTGGGTCGAACGTGTTAAGTTCCGCAGGAGATCCAAGTCAAAACCTAAAAGAACAAATAGATTAAGTTTTGGATCAAACGTGTTAAGTTCCGCTGGAGATCCAAAATTTAATTTAAAAGAACACATGGTAGCTAGGAAAAGGTTCAGATCTTTGTACAAAATTTTTGTACAGTGGAACCTATAGGCTTTCCGAGTAGCAACCAACACAATTTTAGTTGTGCACTTGTATTTGATTGGGTAGTTGATGCATTCGTAGTGTGATTTTTTTGGATTCGATTGTTGGAAGGCACCTAGTTGGTTCCGGGTATCACAGCATTAATAGTCGCTGCTGACCCTGCTTGATTCCGGCCATAACACCCCTGTCAACAGATTGGCACATCTGAGGGAGTTTGTGTTCTGTGGGCTTACTCGGTTCTAGCAGAAAATTCCGACCAGCAGCACCCCATTGTTCCAGAAATCAATAAGGCTGAGAAATAAGGTAAGGTGTAGGACATTTGATATATGTTATGAATCATGGTTTTGATTCAATTATTTCAGATAGTGTTTGTGTTAAAGGAATTAGGGTTGTACCAAATTTTAGGGTTAGAGGTTGTATTTAGCTATTTATGTGAAATGTAGCTAAATAAAAAGATTTATTTTTTTTGACACAGGACTTTGACGCGAGACGAGTATCTCGGAGTCAGATTTGGACATTTCTATTGGAGGCGGGTACTTTTGACTTATGTCATTTGATATGCTTAGTAATTAAATTAACATGTTGCATTAATTGTGTTTCTTACCTGTTTCGGTTAATCACTACCCAAATCTTACATGCTTGATTGATTGATTGGTTTTGCATCTCAGGTATATTTTACCTGTTTATACATGCTTATAGGGGAAGTGATATGCCATGCTTGACCATGTTCAGGACCTAGGTTTTTATACCTTCTGTGTACCTTTGATTCGATATGATTCGTTGACCTAGGGTGCACTTTTCTATATATATGGATTAGGTCAGGATGTTTATATGGTTATTGCCATGCATCATTTGCATGATTGCATGCCGTGCGATAGTCCGCTCCATTATTGTTGAGCACATCGCCAGTTACATGGATCTGCACACACCACCACTCATGGGTTAGTGGTCGATTCAGGATGAGTGTGTTGCAGCAGGGACTCTGTTAGGCACCGTTGGTCCGCTCATGGGTAGTGTGACACAATGTGTTATCCGGCAGGGATTCCTCCCCGTCTTTGAGTACCGGGAGTTGAGAGCATTGCGCTCCCCCATCTATGATTTGGGGTAGGAGGATAGGTGTACTCCAACAGCATCCCGTCCACTCGGTCACTCATCAGGAGTAGTGATGACAGAGTGCACGGTTGTCACATCCCTACCCACTCGGCCTCACTTTTGTATGAGATGATCGACTGGCGTCAGGGGTGACCAGGACGCATCATTGGCATCATGTGCATGATGCATTTATTGCTTGTGTTTGTGTTTGCTGCATTTATATGCTGCATATTGTTTGGATACCTATGTTTGACATGCATACAGGATTTCCTTATCCCTTGGACTGTTTGACCTTATACTCAGGACCTGGTTAGTACAGTATTCTCCTGTTTATTTCAGATGCATTCTTATCTTTCTTATCAGGAGACTGTACGCATGATTAGTGCTAGGTGTTGTTTCTTTACTTTGCATATCAACTGCTGAGTGTTGGACTCACCCCGCCTCCATTGTTGTTATTTTCAGGTTGATGCTGTCAGGAGGGAGTTCCAGTCGCTAGTCCTCACTGCACATAGTGCTGGTCCTGCAGACCTCCAGGATATGTTTAGTTTTCTTTGGTTTCTTTCTGTTCTAGACTATTTGAACTTGTTATGTTCTGGATTTATTTACTTATGGACATGGTATAGATTTTTATTATATCGATGGATTTGGATTTGGTTTTTATTCTACTACATGCCTGCCTGGATGGCAGAAGAGGTGAGTTCGTCGGTTTTGAGCTTTACGAGTGTAGTTGAGTAGGGTGTTTTTGAGTCAGAGTATTATTACTGCGTGGTTGTGTCAGCCAGAGGCTGAATATATATATAAACTGCGTGGTGATTGATTTTTATTATTGTTATGATTCCAGCCGCATGTGGCTGAGTATTTAGTGCTTGTAGAAAATTTTTGATTGTCCGTCGTACAGGGGAGATGCTGCCGAAATTTTCTCGGACAGGGACTCTTCTGGGGGCGTGACATCCGGTCAGCCCGTCGACCTGTTTGGACTTCTCCTTCACACTCGATCAAAGTGTTAGACAACAACAAACTAACTTAACCTGATTTGTCATTCATCAAAACCTGAGTTAGACCGTTAGTGCTATCCGCACCAACAATCTTCCCCTTTTTGATGGAATGACAACCTTGTTAAGTTAGTGAAACAGATGCAAGAAAAAAACAAGTAAAAACGAGTAAATGGTTTTTAAGTTAAGTTTTGTGTTTTCAAATTGGTTTAGCTAACTTAGCTAACTTAACCACCTAACCCTCCCCTTTGTCATTCAACAAAAGAACTAATGTCAAGTAAGCATAAATACAGACTTCAGACAAAGTAGAAAATAATGTCAAGTTAATCTAGGGGAGTTTAGAATTAAAAGATAGTTTTTTTAGAACTAGATTCAGGATAATTTTCAAAGTGAAGTTAAACATTAAGAAAAATGATTTTGAACTTTACTTTTAGTTTTCAGAGGAGTTTGGTAAAACTAATTTTGGTAAAGTAAGATCACATTTTTAAAATAATTTTTAAAATGAATGAGTTTTCAAAATAATTTTGTAAAATTCTTTTTCCAAAATCAAATTTTCAAAGTTCAAACATACTAGTTTCAAACCCATGGTTTAAAATACTTGAAAAGTTTAGTTTTCAAAGACTAAGTAAAAAGGATAAAAAGTTTGTGATTAAAAACAAACAATTTTGAGTTGATTTTTTTTAAAAAAAATCATAATTTTAAACAAGTTGATTTTGAAGATTGATTTTTAAACTTTGATTTTCAAAATTAAGTTTAAAATTCAATTTGAAAAACTGAATTAGTTTTATTTCTCCCCCTGAACCTGACATTAAATCAAATGTCTAACCAGTTAGTTACTAACTGACTATCAGAAGATAGCATCTTTCATTTGGTTAGTCAAGGTAAGTTCAAACTTAACTTGATTAATGTATATTTTGTATTTAAACGCCCAGACTTATATCGATGCACTGAAATAAGCATCTTAAGTCTTAGGCAAGTGGCCTATGCATCTCACCCCTTTCTATGTTCGTCAAACACAAGTAAGGTAAGTCTAGGATTTTGGTGAGATGCTCAAAAACTAGTCCTATGGGTACATGCTTTCTAAGGATTTTGAACTAGTCTAAGGCTAAAAGTATTTTTAAAAATCTAAAAATAGGAAAGTTTTGAAAAGGAAACATGTTTAACCTATAATTTGAGAACAATCATTTTTGAAAATATTTTTGAAATTTTGAAAATCCTAGTCTATTAGGCACATTCCTAGTTTTCTACGCAAATTTCTAAATTCACTTTCAGGGAGTGGTTTGGTGAATATGTCAGCTAAGTTTGACTTGGACTCAATGTATTTGAGCTCAATGTCACCCTTAGTAACATGATCCCTGATAAAGTGGTGCCTGATTTCAATGTGTTTGGTTCTTGAATGATGCACTGGATTTTTTGTTAAATTGATTGAGCTAATATTGTCAATTAAAACTTTTACATTTGTGATTTTTAAGTTGAATTCTTTTAAGGTGTGCATCATCCATAATAATTGGGCTACACATTCTCCTATGGCTATGTATTCTGACTCAGTTGTAGATAGTGCAACACAATGTTGCTTTCTACTAAACCAGCTAACAAGTGATAGGCCTAGTAGTTAGCATCCACCACTTGTGCTTTTGCGGTCTAATTTGCACCCAGCATAATCTGAGTCAGAATACCCTATTAATTCAAAGTTATTGGTCCTAAGATACCAAATTCCTACATTTGTTGTTCCCTTAAGATATCTAAAAATTCTTTTGACTTGAGTCAAATGGGATTCTTTAGCACAGGTTTGGTATCTAGCACACATACTAATTGCAAATAAAATATCAGGTCGGCTTGCAGTTAAGTAAAGTAGACTACCTATTGCACTTCTATAATACCTTAGATCCACTGGTTTTCCATTTGGGTCATTGTCTAAGATTGTGTTTACTGCCATAGGTGTTTTTATTTATTTTGTATTTTCCATTCCAAATTTTTTAAGTAATTCTTTAGTGTATTTGTGTTGATAAATGTAATTTCCTTCATTTGTTTGTTTGATTTGTAATCCTAGGAAATAGATCAATTTTCCTACTAAGCTCATTTCAAATTCTTGTTCCATTAGGTTAATAAATTCTTCTAAAAAGTCTAAGTTAGTTGAACCAAATATTATATCATCTACATATATTTGTGCTATAAATATGTCATTATTTAGTAATTTAACAAACAAGGTTGGGTCAATTTGACCTTGGTTGAATCCTTTGGATGTTAAGTAAGATGTTAGCCTTTCATACCATGCCATGGGTGCTTATTTAAGTCCATATAATGCTTTCTTTAACTTAAAGACATAATCAGGGTGTTCTAGATTTTCAAACCCAGGAGATTGACCTACATAAACTTCTTCTTTTATTAGTCCATTGAGAAAAGCTGACTTAACATCCATTTGATATAGTTTGAATCCCTTATGGGCTGCATAACTTAGTAACATTCTAATGGATTCTAATCTGGCTACTGGGGCATAGGTCTCATCGTAGTCAAGTCTTTCAACTTGACTAAACCCTTTGGCAACTAGCCTAGCCATATTCCTAGTAATTTCCCCAGTTTCACTTAATTTGTTTCTAAATACTCATTTTGTTTCTATTATTTTCTTATCTTTAGGTGGTGGTATTAGATCCCAAACTTCATTACACTCAAATTGAGCTAGTTCTTCTTGCATAGCGATGATCCAATCTGGATCAAGTAGGGATTCAGCTACAGTTTTGGGTTCAATTTTTGAAATCAGGGAAATTTGACTTAGGTTCCTAAAGGATGATCTGGTCTGAACCCTTAGGTCTGGGTCACCAATTATTTGATCAGTTGGATGGTTAGGGTTGACTCTTATAGTTCTCGGGGGTTGATTTTCTTGAGTGTGTTCATCTTCTTCATGGTCTAGGGATTGATTGTTTTCTTCAGAATTATTATTTTCAATAGGTTGAAGTTGAGTTTGTCCTTGGGTTTCTTCAAATTTTAGATTTGTGGTTTCCTTGATTTTTAACGTAATTTTATTATATATTCTGTAACCCCTACTGTTTAGAGAATATCCTACAAAAATTCCATTTTCTACTTTAGAGGTAAATTTTCCTAAGCGTTCTCTAATATTTAAGATGAAGACTGGACACCCAAATACTTTAAAATATTTTATGTTGGGTTGTTTGTTATAAAATATTTCAAAGAAGGTTTTATTATGTCTTTTATTTAATGTTGTTCTATTTTGCACATAGCAGGCTGTACTAACAGCTTCTGCCCAAAAATATTTAGGTAAGTTATATTCATTTAACATAGTTCTAGAGGCTTCCAGTAAGGTTCTATTTTTTCTTTCTATAATTCTATTTTGTTGGGGGGTTTTAGGACACTAAAATTCATGATGGTAGCCATTTTCAAGACAGAATTTGTTAAAATTATGATTTTTAAATTCTCCCCCGTTGTCACTCCTAATTGTTTTAATTTTAAGATTTTTTTCGTTTTCAATTTGTTTGCAAAAGTTTGTAAAGATTTCAAAAGTTTCGTCTTTATGTTTTAAGAATTTTACCCAAGTAAACCTAGAATAATCATCTATTATTACTAAACAATATAAGTTTCCATTTATGGATTTGACTCCATGGGAGTCGAAAAGGTCTAAATGTAGAAGTTCTAATATTGAGTTGGTTTGTGGCTGATTGGTTGGTTTGTGAGTGGATTTTGTTTGTTTACCTTGTTAACAAGCATTACATATGGTTGAATCTAGGTTAGGTAATTTTGGTAAGCCTCTCACTAGTCCATTTAATTTGCTTATATTTCTAAAGTTTGTGTGAGACATTCTCCTATGCCATAACCAAGTTTCTTCTTTTTGTGTTAAATAACACTTAATTGAAGAAGTGGTTAAATTGATAGCATAGATGTTGTCTTTTCTAAAACCTTTTAGGCTTATAGTAGGATTATCTAGATGTTTGATTAAACATTCTGTGGATAGAAATTTAACCTTATACCTAGTATCACACAATTGACTTATACTCAGGAGATTGTATTTAAAATTCTCGACAAGTAGAACATTTGTAATTATGAAATATATTTTTAATTCAATATTACCTATACCAATTACCTTGAGTTTGCCGTTGTTTCCAAAGGCAACTGTTCCTAAGCTTTTGTAAGTGAGTTGAGTGAACTTGGTGTGATCTCCAGTCATGTTTTTAGAGCAACCACTGTCCAAAATCCACTTGGTTTCCTACAATGAGTAGGAATTTAGGTTAGTCTTTTAAGATTATTTTTTTTATTTTTTATTTTTTTTGAAATAATTTTTAAAGTTACATTTTAAAATAATTTTTAAAGTTAAAATTTTTGAAGTTAAATTTTTTTTAAAAAAATAAATTTTTAAAGTTAAATTTTTAAAATAATTTTTAAAGTTATATTTTTAAAATTTTAATTTTAAAATAAACTTTTAAAGTTAAATTTTAAAATAATTTTTTAAGTTAAAATTTAAAATAATTTTTAAAGTTATTTAATTTTTAAAATAATTTTTAAAGTTAAGTTAATTTTTAAAGTTAATTTAATTTTTAAAATAATTAATTTAATATTTAAAATAATTTTTTAAAGTTAATTTAATTTTTTTTAAATTAATTTAATTTTTAAAGTTAAGTTAATAATTTTTAAAATAATTTTTTTTAAAGTTAATTTAATTTTTAAAATAATTTTTTAAAGTTAATTTAATTTTTAAAATAATTTTTAAAGTTAATTTAATAATTTTAAAATAATTTTTAAAGTTAATTTAATAATTTTTTTTTAAAGTTAATTTAATTTTTAAAATAATTTTTAAAGTTAATTTAAAAAATAATTTTCTTTTAAAGTTAATTTTTAAAATAATTTTTAAAGTTAAGTTAATTTTTAAAATAATTTTTAAAGTTAATTTAATAATTTTTAAAGTTAATTTAATAAAAAAAATTTAAAGTTAATTTAATTTTTAAAATAATTTTTAAAGTTAATTTAAAAAATAATTTCCTTTTAAAGTTAATTTTTAAAATAATTTTTAAAGTTAAGTTAATTTTTAAAATAATTTTTAAAGTTAAGTTAATTTTTAAAGTTAATTTAAAAAATAATTTTTTAAAGTTAATTTAATTTTTAATGTTAAAAAAAATTAATCGTAATTCATTTTAGTTATTTAATTCGAAATTTGATTAATTCAAAATTTAACTTAACTAATTTAGTTCGAAATTTAATTTAATTAACTTAATTTGAAATTTAATTTAATTAATTTAATTCAAAATTTAATTTTGATCCTTAGTCATCTCACCCGATCTAAGTTTTCAATCAGGGAATCCTATAATTTTTTGAGATGAATTAGATTTAATTATAGAGTTTGGTTTAACTTGTGTTAGATTCGGGTTTAGCTTTGGTCTCAACAAATAGGCATTCTTCGGATAAACTTCTAAGCTTGGTGAGTCACTTGGACGTCATTAGAAGTAACCAACCTTTCGAGGTTTTCCGAATAGTCCTATCCACGGATCTTAGTACTAAACCTTGGTCTAACTAGTTAGGATCCATTTAAAGGTAGCTTCGGTCGGTTCCACTTGGCCAAATGCACCAGATTGAAGCCATATCTTTCTAGACATGTGATGCCCAAGCTTCCCCAACGTACTATCATCAAAAAACTTCACCAGTACCATGATTCAAGTTAAACTGGGTCCTTTTTAACTAATCCAAATTACCCTGCCGGGTTAGTTTATTTGGGTTACCCTATCGGGTAAGTTAGTTTTGGAGGTGCCAGCTATTCTAGAGCCTCCCCCTGAATTATTGGCCTTTAATTTAAATTTTTCGTTTTAGATTTGTGTCTATTTTTTTTTATAGTTATAATTAACTTGGTGATAATTTATATTTTGTTGAGTTTTAAAATGTTTAAATTTTAAATTTTTTTATTTAGGTTTGTATTTTGGTTTTTGATTTGGTTTATTCGAGTTTATATAATATATTTTTTCTTTAGGTATATAATATTGATTAAGTCCTACTTGCGTGGTAAAACACGCTTTCGGAACCCAAGCTTGATTAGTTGATTTGTATTGAATTATTAATAATTTAAAAGTTTTATTTGAGTTCGACTTGTATCCGAGTCCAGTTTTATTATAACACGTCTTTTGATTATTCAGGATTAAGTCTAGATTTTTGATCTTGTAGTGAATTTTTCTAGCATTTCTTTTAACTTATTAATTTCTGATTTTAATGATGAATTCTCCTCAAGTGTTAGATCTTGAGTTGGATTTGAATTTTTGATTTATTCCTTGAGGTCTTGATTTTCCTCAAGGAGTGATTTGTTTTCATTTTCTATTTTAACCAATTTACTATTTAAGCAGGAAATAATTTTTAAAAAAAAATTGTTTAAATTGAAATATACCTCATCCGGGCCTTCGGAAACGAGTACGGACTCGTGGCTCGATTCGGGTTCAGACCCGTCTTCCGATTCATCTCCCGATTCGTCTTCCGTTTCAGCTTCGCGGGCCATCAGCGCGAGGTGGCTCTGGTGCTTCTGCTCTTCTACCTTTGATTCGTCCGAGGAGGAGTCGTCCCACGTTGCTTTGAGGGCCTTCTTTTTGGTCGGCTTCGGTTTGTCGAGCTTCAGTCTTGGGCATTCGTTCTTGTAGTGCCCCTTTTTGTTACATCCGAAGCAAGTCACGTTCTTTTGTTCCGCAGGAGAACCGATCTTTTGAAGGTCCTTCTTGCTGAATCTCCTTTCTCTCCTAGTGAACATTTTTCTTACCAAGTTCACCAGGTATTCTTCGTCTTCAGAATCTTGATCGGAATCTTCTTCAGATTCAGACTTGCTCTTCTTTTCTTTGGAGGAGCCTGCAAATAAAGCAACACCTTTCTCGGCTCCAGCATTAGTTTGTTCATGCAGTTCTAACTCACAAAAAAGCTCGTCTAACTTTAATTTAGATAAATTTTTGGAAAATTTGTAGACATCTACGATCGATGCCTACAAACTATTACGTGGAAAAGCATTTAGTGCGTACCTTATTAAGTCTCTGTTTTACATCTGGTGGCCTATCGCGTGGAGTCCATTGAGGATGTCCTTGATCCTCGCGTGCAGTTGACTTGTCGTTTCCCCTTCCTGCATTTTTATATTAAATATTTTATTTAAAGTAAGTCTCTTTTTGTTACCTTTGCGTCGCTCGTTCCTTCGTGCAACTCGATCAGTTTGTCCCATAATTCTTTAGCGTTCTGATGCGGTCCGACCCGGTTCAGCTCTTCTCGTGTTAGACCACAGTGTAGCGTGTTGATTGCTTTGTTTTCCGTCGATGCCTTTTTCCTCATGTCCGGAGTCCACTGTTCTGGGTCTAGTAGATTTCCGGAGTTGTCGACTGGAGCTCGGTAGGCCTTTATGACGCTGAACCATTGATCGTAGTCCGTCTTTAGGTACACCTCCATTCTTTTCTTCCAGTATGAGAAGTCATCCCCGTTGAATAGGGGAGGACGTACTGTGCTGAAGCCTTCTAGTTGAGACATCCTGCACACAAGTAAACAACGCCAAAAAAATATCCCAAGACTTGGTCTTAGATTAGCAGTGCGGGAAAAAATAATAGAAGTATCTAAATTGGTGTTGCACCAATTTAGATTTAGTTGCAACGAAAAAAATTTTCCAAAACAGGTAATTATACCAGATTGGAATTAAGCGTAAAACTGAAAACTGAAAAATAAAAGTTAATATTTCACCCCCTGTCTGATTGGTGGTTGCACCAAATCAGAGCGGTACTTGCTCTGATACCAATTGTTGGATCATGAGAATTCGATAGAGGGGGAGGTGAATATCGATTCGAAAAATAACGAGTGTAAGCACGGCGAAATTAAAAACAATAGACAAATGAACACGGTGTTTTTACTTCGTTCGGAGCCTGTGACGACTCCTACTCGAAGGCCCGTACTCCGTGAGTACTTTCGTTGGGCAATTTACTAGCAATTCGAAATAATAATTACAAAGACAGTACAAGAGATGCTAATAAAAAGTAAAACAAAGCTATACCGACAGAAAGAAAACTACAAGCACAAGAGCGCATTGTTGGAGCTTCGTTAGCGTCGTTGGAGCACAGAGCAGCAGAGCAAGCAATCTAAGAGTTCTGAATTAATGTTGAAGCTCCACCCCTGGGGCTTCTTTTATATGCTGCTCCGGGCGCCTTGGTGCGACGTGGCAAGTCTAATCAGCGAACTCCACGTGGCGACTTGGCATGGATAATATTTGCTTCCGGGCGCCCGGATCCCTTCCGGGCGCCCGGACCTCCTATTTCCAAAAACTCCTTCTCCTGCAAAATAGAATTAGTCCGAGGCAAATATATATATCCTGTAAAACAGATTGTTAGCACAATTAAAGTTCAACAAAGGAATATGATTTAATAGAAAAGAGTATGACTTAGATTCCGTCTTTCCGAGACCGGAATCTAGTCACGATCTCGACTTAGATATCTGAAATGGATCTAAGCCGGATTGACGCCTAATGTTCCCTTCCCGGGAACGCGTCCTCGCAGTCACTCCCCTCCAGTGACTTACCTTACTTACCTGCCAAACGTCCGGTCAGCCCGTCGACCCGTTTGGACTTCGTGCCAGCTATCCGGTCAGTCCGTCGACCTAGCTGGACTTCGTGCCTAAGCGTCCGGTCAGCCCGTCGACCCGCTTGGACTTCGTGCCAGCTATTCGGTCAGCCCGTCGACCTAGCTGGGCTTCGTGCCAGACATCCGGTCAGCTCGTCGACCTGTCTGGACTTCTCCTACACACTCGATCAAAGTGTTAGACAACAACAAACTAACTTAACCTGATTTGTCATTCATCAAAACCTGAGTTAGACCGTTAGTGCTACCCGCACCAACAGGACCTAGTAGTTGACATCCACCGCTTGCGCTCTTGTGGTCTAATTTACACCCAGCATAATCTGAGTCAGAATACCCTATTAATTCAAAATTATTAGTTCTAGGATACCAAATACCTACATTTGTTGTTCCTTTAAGGTATCTAAAGATTCTTTTGACTTGAGTCAAATGTGATTCTTTAGCACAGGTTTGATATCTAGTACACATACTAATTGCAAATAAGATATCGGGTCGACTTGCAGTTAAGTACAGTAGGCTACCTATGGCACTCCTGTAGTATTTTACGTCAATTGGTTTTCCATTGGCATCTTCATCTAGGATTGTGTTGACTGTCATAGGTGTTTTTATTTCTTTAGTATTTTTCATTCCAAATTTTTTAAGTAATTCTTTAGTGTATTTTTGTTGATAAATATAATTACCTTCATTTGTCTGTTTGATTTGTAATCCTAAAAAGTAAGTTAGTTTGCCTACTAGACTCATTTCAAATTCGTGTTCCATTAGAGTTGTAAATTCATCTAAAAATTCTGAATTAGTTTAACAAAAAATTATATCATCTACATAGATCTAGGCTAGAAAAATATCCTCTTGTATTAACTTAACAAATAGGGTTGGGTCAATTTGATCTTGGTTGAACCCTTTGGATATTAGGTAAGAAGTTAGTCTTTCATGTCATGCCCTAGGTGCATTCTTAAGTCCATATAAAGCTTTCTTTAATTTAAATACATAGTCAGGATGTTCTATATTTTCAAACCCAGGTGGTTGTCCTACATAGACTTCTTCTTTTATTAATCCATTTAGAAAGGTCGATTTGACGTCCATTTGATATAGTCTAAACCCTTTATGGGTTGCATAGCCGAGTAACATTCTAATGGACTCTAGTTTAGCTATTGGGGCATAAGTTTCATCATAGTCAAGTCCTTTAACTTGACTGAATCCCTTGGCGACTAGCCTAGCCTTATTTCTAGTAATTTTCCTAGTTTCACTTAGTTTATTTCTAAAACCCCATTTTGTTTCTATTACTTTTTTGTTTTTGGGTGGTGGTACTAAGTCCCAAACTTCATTTCGCTCAAATTGAGCTAGTTCCTCCTGCATGAATATGACCCAGTCTGGGTCAAGTAGGGATTCAGCTATGGTTTTAGGCTCGATTTTTAAAATTAAAGAAATTTGACTTAGGTTCCTAAAGGATGACCTAGTCTGGACCCTTAGGTCTGGATCACCAATTATCTAGTCAGTTGGATGATTTGGGTTGACTCTTATAGTTCTAAGAGGTTGATTTTCTTGAGTTCTTTCTTCCCCCAAGTCTCCCACACCAACATCCGGTCAACCTTGACCTGTTGGTACATCATGCTTAGCATCCGGTGACTCCCTTGACCTGCTAAGACTCCCCACCAAGTGTCCGGTCAATCCCTTTGACCCACTTGGACTTTTCTTTTCGTGCCAAGTATCCGGTCACTCCCTTGACCTACTTGACCTTCTCTGTAACGACCACCCTTCTTACTACTACTACTACTCTCTAAGAGTGACCGGTACTTATCTACTACTCTACTTAACCGGTTTATTAAAAATCTCTAGGAAAACCCTACCGAAAAATTTCGGCAGAGTCTCCCCTGTACCGATGACTAAATCATCAATACAAACAAACTATACTCAGCCACAGGCGGCTGGAACATATATCTTCACAACCACGCAGTATAATATCACAAATAAAAGAAGGAACCTACCCTAATAATAGCAAACAACAATATCACACCCTCAATAGAACCCAACTACAAATGCGGAATAAACTTAATTACAATCTTGACTCATAATAGCCTTTAAAGAAAACTAAAGAACTCTGAACAGAAAAAGTCTTAACAATTCCTTAGCAAACTCTTGATCTCCCCATAGTTCAGCCATCACACACCTTCATCACCACCACCTTGTCGCCTTCCTTGCTAAATCTTTTCCTTTCCTTTATCTGCAGTAGGAGGAAGTGCAGTCTATAAGCATAAAGCTTAGTGAGCGCTATCTACTCACAAAAACTCGATATGCATGTATATAAACAAAAACATGCTAAAACTGAATGCTAACATATAAAACTACTCATGCTCATATATAGCAAAGGAATCATACTATCTGAAATACTAAACATGTATAGCTAATCATGCTCATAATCCAATGAAGGAATCATACTAACTGAAATACTAAACATGTATAGCTAATCATGCTCATAATCCAATAAAGGAATCATACTAACTGAAATATTAAACATGTAAAGCTACTAAACATGTAAAACTACTAAACATGCTGAATAATCTAGTAGCAAGAAAAACAATTGAAACTACTACTGCATGCTTCAAATAACAAGAAACTAAACTTTCTAATTCTAATCATATTTGAAGCTTGTTTCATTTGTTTCAAAACTTATACTTTAATACTTCAAAATAATAATCAACTTCTCTTGGGCCCGGCATTGTACCACTTTACGCGCATTCTTAATAGGAATCGAGGTAGCTAATCCCGAAACTACTAAGATACTTCTAGGCCATGTGCCTAGGGGCAACTTGGAGCCCATCCCTTGGATCTTGTGTCCGGTACATGCCCTTTAAAAGTAAAATACTTTCTTTATAACTTCTTTATACTTGCTCTTACTTGGCATTTAAGCAAACACCTTGTGTGCGCTTTTGATCTTAAACTTCTGAAATTGAGATCAAGTTAAAGTCTTGGTCTTTCTTAGCTTATAACTTCTCATATTAGTCCAATAGCAAAAGACTAAAGATAGGAATCATTTCTGCTCATGTTCAACTGATACCTTAAAAATGGCAAGGCTGCTCATGCTACTAAATCAACAATAAGTACTAAATCTGAAATGCTACAAGGTGCTGTTCGTACTTGTAAAATGCTCAAGAAATAGATACTGAATTGCTAAAAAAAAAGAATCAACTATGCATACTTTAAGCTTAAGCTGTTCATGTTCGTTGAGCATAGGAATCCAAGACTAAAAATGCTAAACGTACTAAGGATCATAATATGATTACCCTTTTAGCAGATCTAAACTCAAAGAACAGGCTGAGAAAACTAAATAGCATACTAAATTGAAAGGGTTGTTCATGTGTAAGAAATAGTAGAGGAACTAAATCTGCAACGTACAATATATGGCCTAAACATGTTCGGCAGTAGCAAGGAAAAGTCACAACCTGAAATGCTAAACTAATGCAACCCTTTTCATGCTTACTGGAAATAGCAATGAACAAAACTAAAATCTGCATTTGCTAAAAAATGAAACAAAACGATTCTGTTTGTTAAAGCAAGGAAGTCCAAAACTAGAAACTTGAACTCAAAGGAACATCTAACTAAATGTTATTCTAATAGCAAGGGGACTAGGAATCTAAATCTGTTCATGTAGTTCTAAGTCATTAACCAAAAGGCTATTGGGGATGCGTGGTCATACTTAAAGACTTTTCCCTAAAGGTGGAGTTACTTGACTAAATTGCTGTTGCTTCTACTGTGAATGTGCCATATCATACTCTAATACCTTGGTTGGGCATGAATGAAATTGGTCAATAGGTGCATGTGAAATAACTGATATGTGACTAAAGAAAAGCCATAACCTTAGATATACGAGATGGAGAGTCAACTTACACATACAGCTAATGGTATACTCTTTTATTAACAAGAGGGATCAATCCAATAAATCTAATGGGAATTTCTACTGTAAACTCAAAACCATACTTGTTCTACATGCCACATTTATATACATCATTTTTGTTCCTCATATGCACCAACCGAAACTGGGCAATGAGGGTTGTTCGTGCCCATTGCAGCAAGAAAAGGAAGTCTAAACTAATGTGCCAATTGAAAAACAGCTAGGGCTAATTGGCACAAACCAACCTGCACAGCAAACCTAAAAAGAAAACTACTTGTGCCCTTTTCATTACTCAAATCAAACTTCATGCTAAACCAACAAACAAATTTATACTATCTCAAGTTAATTGCCTAATCCTTCACGTTCTTAATCTGGAATCCCAAACTACCCAGAAGAAGTAGCACAAAACACCCAAACTCGTGTAGAAATCCAAATCCTCAATTCACGGCAGAAATCTTCAAAGACAAAACTCTTTCGAAAACCAATCGAAGGGAACTACTCCTACTGCAGGTGAGAAGCAACTCACCTTGCTTCTTTAACTTACAACCGAAGAAGATGAAGTATTCTAGGGTTCGGATGATGTGAAGATCTCTGCGATCCCTTCCTATCCGCGTGTTCTCCTTGACGAGGAGACCACGAATCCGTGAACGGCTTCTGAAAAGAAGCCCTTGCCGACCGCCGGAGAGGAACCCTAGGTCGACTTCACCTTCCGCCTGATCTGCCGCCGTCGCACGCGAGAGGTGAGGAGAGGAAAAGAAATTTTAGGTTTTCCGAAAATCACTTTAGTCCTCACTTTATAACTAGGGTTATTTTCGGTTCCAATTACAACTTAACTATATTTCTCCCTCTTGGGTTAACATAACTCGCTGGCACAGTTGGTTGGCTGCGTTTTGCTTAAAGCGCGGCTCGCAGGTTCGAGTATCGGCTGCAACTATTTTTCTTCCTATTTATTCTCTATTCACTAACTACTGCTTAAATATTATTCACTCCATATAAGGTTAATAAAACTGTATATCTCAGCTGGTTGGGCCGGTTTTGCTTGGGTCAGTCCGACCCGAGGTCGTGGGGTCGAACCTCGCTTTCAACAATTTTTGTCAAAAGTTCTTTTTTTTTTTTTGTAAACATACTAAACGACCTCCAAAAATTACGTAAAAATACTCTAAAAATTCTTAAAAATCTCTAGAATATTTTAAAAGTATTTCCAAATATTTTTATGGACTTTTAGAACTTGAAATAGGGAAAATTGGGTCGTTACATTCTCAACACCAGATGTCCGATCATCCTTGATCCATCTGGATTTTTCCTTGCCCGGCTTCACTCACCAGGACTTTCACCTAGCTTCATTCACTAGGGTTTTCACCTGGCTTCACTCACCAGGATTTCCAATCTGCCTGACTTCACTCACCAGGACTTCCAAGCTGCCTAGCTTCACTCACTAGGACTTTTACCTGGCTTCACTCACCAGGATTTCTCCGTCTGCCTGGCTTCACTCACCAGGACTTTCACCTGGCTTCACTCACCAGGATTTTCTATCCGCCTTCCTGGTCTAGAGAACGAGCTACCGAGCCCTCTCTGACCTAGTCCGGAGAACGAGCTACCGAGCCCTCTCCGACTCCATCAGGTCCAGAGAACGAGCTACCGAGCCCTCTCTGACCACAGTCCGGAGAACGAGCTACCAAGCCCTCTCCGACTTCCACATGCCAAGCTTCCATACTTGGACTTCTCCGTGCCAAGTCCCTGCTTGGACTTTTCCCATGCCAAGCTCCCTGCTTGGACTTTCCCGTGCCAAGTCTCCATACTTGGACATTTCCCGTGCCAAGCTCCCTGCTTGGACTTCTCGAAATAGATCAACTCAAGTCGGGTCAACCAGGTCAACCTTGACCAAGGGTTGCACCCATAACCTCCCAAGTTTTCCAATATTCTTGTCAAACATCAAGATACAACTCTTCTATTCTCATCAAATATCAGAATAGAACTTTTCTATTCTCGTCAAACATCAGAATAGAACTTTTCTATTCTCGTCAAACATCAAAATACAACTCGAGTCAAGTCAACTAGGTCAACCTTGACCTAAGGTTGCACCAACAGATCCTTCCCCTTCATCGATGCTTATTTCTGAGCTACTTTCATCTTCTTGATGGCTTGCCATTAGGACTAGTCTAGAGAAGGCATCGATCCCTGACTCAGAGGATGATGATTCATCCCATGTGACCTTCAAGTTCTTGTACTTTGGTCTGTTGCCCTTGTCTTTCTTTTTATCCATGTTCTTCAATTTTGAACAATCATCCTTGATGTGCCCTTCTTTGTTGCAGTTGTAACATCAGATCTTCCTTTTGTTCCGATAATGATTTCTTGACTGTGATTTAAATTTATTAGTTTTAATAAATTTATTAAACTTTCTTACCAGTAGCACCACTTCATCTTCATCGATCGACGCTTCAGAGTCAGGATCTTCCATCTTGGCTTTTAAGGCAAGATCGTTGTTCGACTTTTCAATTTATTTAGAATCTGCGCATCGAGTTTCGTGAAGTTCAAAGGTAAAAAATAAATTCTCTAGTGTACTTACCTCGAAGTCCTTAGAGATGTAGTATGCATCTACTAAGGATGACCACTCTGGAGTTCTCGGGAAGGCGTTGAGCGCGTACCGAATTGAATCTCGATTCGTTACTGTTTCTCTGAGATTGGTGAGCTGAGTGATGAGCTTTTTGATCCATTCTTGGAGTTGCACTACCTTTTCTCTATTGTTTATTCGCAGGTTTGTCAACTGGGTTTGGAGGATGTCTCGTCTTGCCAATTTTTCTTCAGAAGTGCTTTCGTGGAGTTCTAGGAATTTCTCCCAGAGCTCTTTGGTGGAGTCATAGCTGTCGATTCGATTGAGTTCCTAGGGCGGAAGGATGCCGAGCAGATGGAATTCTACTTTATCATTCGCCACGAAGTTGGCTTGCTCTTTCTTTGTCCATTGATATTCTTCTTTGT
Source organism: Zingiber officinale (assembly GCF_018446385.1). Classification (NCBI taxonomy): domain Eukaryota; kingdom Viridiplantae; phylum Streptophyta; class Magnoliopsida; order Zingiberales; family Zingiberaceae; genus Zingiber; species Zingiber officinale. The sequence continues at coordinate 112,726,781 of NC_056002.1, read as the reverse complement.
CTTTCGGAGCTGTGAATCCATATTTCATGATTAACAAAATTTCAAAATCTGTTTTAAAGAATACCTCTATCCGACGTTTCCATTGTGCGAAGTCTCCCTCGAATTTTGGTGGGTGAATGCTTGCACCGACCATCATCTCATTGCTTCAGTGGGCGATTAGTCCTTTTGAGGCGACATGACTTTGATACCACTTGTTAGGATCCTTGGAGGCCGGTAAAAGGGAGATGTGAATAACCTGAAAGAGAAAATAATACATTTCCCATTCTTTCAACTCAAATTAAAAGTAACAATAATAATAACTTAAATTAACAACTAAAAAGATGAGACACACTATTTATTTGGTTACCACCTAGGTAGTTATTAATCCAGGGGCAATGAAAAGCTTTAAAAGATCTCCTTCGTGTAGGCGGAGAAACCTCTTACAATCGTTAGACGCTCAGACAATTGCTAGGAAAAGAATACAGGAGTTGATACTAAAGTTATTATCTATTTCCTATCTCCAGGGGACCTTTTTATAGCTCCTGAAAAATTCTATCCATTAGCTTTCTTATACCAAACAAAACTAAATCATATGCATTAGTGTATAAAAAGGTGTAAAATCCAACCTCAAATGACATCGTTTTCCATTTCTCCCAATAGGCCTTGCCCATCTATGGAAAAAGCATCATGCTAGATATATTAGGTTTAATAAAAATAAAAATAATAAAAAAAAAAAGGCATACCTAACTACATGCTTGAAAATTATTGCATTAATAGTGGAGATATCCAAAATCACAACAAGCCCAACTAATTCTACGTATTTGGTGTTTGGTACATGAATCCTAACCCACCTAATTGAACTCCATTGAAGGCAATTTGAGTCTAGGCAAGGTAATGGACAAGTTGAATCAATTTGAGTCACAGAAATTTAGGAAATATTAGAAATAAACTTCCACATGAATAAATTTGTAAAAATTCAACTAATCTAATCTAACCTAATATAATCTAACCTAAAACATTCAACTAACTAAGCATGATAAGAATTCATACCAAAGAAAATGTAAGTTTAGAAACTAGCTAATGAAAGAGGCATTTCATCAAACACATAACGAGCGAGAATTCAATTAAGCAAAATACATTCAATTCTAAACATGCATGGGAGAATAACTACGTTACAATTCAATAATCAACAAGAATAACATAATCCAACACAAATAGAAATAACCCAATTCATAGACGTGGATTGGAATGGAGCTCTCCTCTTTGAATCAAAAGAGGAGAGAGGGTTGATGGATGGAGCTTCTCCGACAGCCAATCTGTTGGCGAAAGCTGTGGATGAAGTGGATGGCTGCTCGTGAGTGGAGAATGAACCCTTCTCTTTGAATCTGAAGAGAAAGGGGTTTCCGAAAGGATGGATGAACTCTCCTCTTCGAATATGAAGAGGAGAGGGGCTGCTGGCTAATGATGAAGCTCTATTCTTCAAATCTGAAATGGAGAGGTGGAAGGAAACCAGTGGTTGAGAAGACACTGTTGGTACAGTTTGCATTAATAATCAAACTTAGATTTTGATGTATGACAAAGGTTAAAGTTAGACTTGTGATTTAACCTATTTACCAAGTATATAAAACTAAAAGACTTGATGGGACTTGACATGAAGCTGAAGTCCAGTTAGGTTGATAACTGACATAGGAAGACTAGATAGGTTGATATCTGACAGGAAGTCTAGTTGAGTCTGCGGGACCTGACAATTGGTTGAAGTCCAGATGAGGCATCTAGAAAGAAGGCCTAGTGTGTCAAGAGTCAAGTAAGTCGGCAAATGGTACGTGAGGTAAGCACTATAGGAGAATGATCTAGTGACGATGCGTTCCCGGTTAAGGAAGCATTAGGCGTTAGTCCGACCTAGGGTTTTAGCGAAATTCAAAGTCAGAATTGAACAGTCCCAAAACTGTCAAAATATTTATTTTTTTAATGTTATGCTTGTTTTGCTAACTATGTGGTGCAAAAAAGTGAAAGATAGACAAAGAGAGGTGCCCGAGTAGGATCCAGACACTTGGGTAGGGTATAGGTGCCTGAAGGTCTAGGCTCTCAGAGTGGGTCTAGGCACCTAGATTGGGACAAACCCAGCCACGCGTGCAGTAGAGTTACCACCCTCTGATTGATCAGAACATGTCAGAGTCCAGGCGCCCAGGATTGGATAGAGGCAAGATAGATAGAGCTTCACCGAAGTGCAACCATGTCAGTGTTCCAAGCACCCGAAGTTGGATAACTTAGTGTTGAAATAGGATCAAATAGGCTTTAGTGGAGGCACCCGAGGGTGGTCCAAGCACCTGAAAAGACCTATAAAAATCTTCAACTAGCAGTATCAGAAGAAGATTTACTCCGACATTTGTATTCACGCACAACTCCGAGAAGCTCTCTACGACATCAAAAAATTGCTTCGACAACCAATGCTCAAGCTACTACTCTACTTGTTGGCGGTATAATTTGCTTATTGTCTTGTATTTAAAATCTTTGTAAATATTCGAGCTAATAGTGAATTATCTAATGAAAGTAATCAACGAGTGCGGGCATTGGAGTATAAGTCGTCGAAGGCTCTAAACCAAATAAAACTAACTCGTGTTAACAATTGTTTTTCTCTCTTTATTTCTTGCTGCATTCTCTTGTTTTACGAAAAAGTAAAAAAAGTGACTCGTGCTATTCCCCCCCCCCCCCCCCCTTCTCTAGAGCTTTATGATACAAAAACCTCCCCCAATCAAGAAAGGGTGAGGTAGAGTCCTGCGGTAGCACCTCTCCTAATTGGGAGAAGGCTGTGGGATGAGGACGAAGACACCATGAGAGGGCTTTCGAATCCGGAAGCTCTGTGAGAAGACCTTACCGTCAGCGATGAGGAAGATGGTAGAGGAGATGAGATGGTCGGCGAATTCTGGGATGAAGCTCCTATTGTGTGCATTAGCATCGGTGGTGCACTACAAAAAAACCTGGAATACTGATGGATTTACCGACAAAATGTATTTCCATCGATATCCTTTGACGAAATTCTATTTCCGCTGGAGATCTTTGACAGAAGTTGAATTTTGTTAGGAAAGCTTCAATTCGATGATTCTTATTTGAAGATACCAATGGAAATACAATTCCGTTGGAACGAGATTCCCGACGGATTGTTGTTTCTATTGGAAAATAAGAATCCACTGATAAAAATAATCTTCCGTCAAAAGGGGGGGTTACAAACGGACTATTATTGTCCTTGGTACCCTTAGCAAACCCTAATTTTCCATAGGTACAACCCCGATTTTCACTCACATGCATGCCTTCCCCAATCTCCTGAGCCCTGCTATCTCTCCATCCCCGCCGGTGATCTCCGATAAGATTTCTCTCCCCCCCCCTCCCCCCAATCTCTCTCTCTCTCTTCCAGATTCTAGTAGCTGCTGGAGGTTTTGTTGGTAGCCAGCACGCTGTTTTTTTCTTTCATGACCACCAATCATGGCTTTGCTAGCATGCAGTTGGTGCCTAACACCTTGGTCGGTCACCAGAACACAGCAGGCCACCTATTTGGCTCCTAGAACACAACCAATGGCTTGGTCCACGACTAGAATGTGGTCGACCATAAGTTGGTCGCAACTAGCTGCTTAGCCGGTCTTTAGAACATAGCCGACAGCTTGGTCAGTCACCGCTTGGGCGGTGGGCAGCTGTTGGCCACGACTGGCAGCTTGGTCGTCGCTGGCAGCTAGGTCATCACTGCCAGCGTGGCTAACCCTGTACGGCATCTTGGCTGGCCACCAGTTCACGGTTGGAAGCATAAGCGATTATAGCTTGGTTGGCCACTAGCTCACAGTTGGAAGCATGGGTGATCGCAGCTTGGCTGGGCACCAGCTGTTGGTCGTGAGCTTGGCTGTGGCTAGCACGTTGTTAACAGCTTATTCAAGTGTCAGCTTGGTCCTGACATAAATGTATCCTAGCTTGTCATTCTTTGTGATTAATTTTAGCTAGTTTTTTTATTTTATAGGTTACTGCCTTTGCTACTCTTCTCTAGTTAGACTACTCATTTTCAAATATAATTTATTAAATAATACTTATGTTAAGTTAGTATTTAGATCTATAACATGATATAGTCATTTTGATATTTTAGTGTTGGTATATTTACATCTAAGATAATTTTACATCTCATTATCTTTGGTTGGAACATGAAAGATAGTATAGCTTCGTATTTTATGAAATCCATATATACTTTGTAAGAAATTGTATGAAATTATATTCTCATTAGGTGACAATGTTTATGAATAAAACTTGTATAATCGATTATAAAATAAATTTATTAAAGATGATTTTATTGTTGAAGTTGAATAGTTTATGAACTTTACTAAGGGTTATCCAGAATGTATGAATGGTGTCGAGTTATGATATCCATGTAATCATTCCAAATATAAAAATAGAGCCTTCTGTAATGAGGATACTATGAAAGTACATATATATAGAAATAGTTTTGTGTCAAATTACTACAATTGGTATTGTCACATAGAGTCTTATTTGTATGAACCAATTGAGTCTTTGGTTCATCATCTGGCACAATTATTGTTAGGGAATCATCAACTAATGATATTGTAATGTGATCAATGGTTCATAATGCGATGAATTCAATTGATTATTCTAATATAGAAGAAATATCATCACCTGAATATCAACAACTATATGAAATGTTAAAGGCTAGTGAAAAAGAAGTATAGGATGACATTCTTTCTGGTCATTCTCAACTATCAATTACTACAAGGTTATTTAATATGAAAGGAGAATATCATTTTGCATAAAGATGTTATGATGACATATGTCAGTTAATGTCAGAGTTGCTCCCTGCTAATAACATAATGACTGATAGCTTCTACAGTACAAAAAAAATTAGTTAGAAGTTTAGGTTTATTGTTGTATAAATAATTGCATGATATTTTGGAATAAAGACAATGAACTAAGTAAATGTAAAATTTGTACTCACTCTCATTCTAAGCATCATACTCGCATACCAGGAAAGAAGAAGAAAAACATTGCTTGAAAAGTGATGTATTACTTTTCCTTAACTGTTAGACTTTAACTCTTGTATGCATATGTCACTACAGCTTGCCACATGATGTGGCATCATGAGCACGATCACGAATAAGGTATTATGTGTCATTTTTGTGATTCTCCTATATGAAAATATATTGATACTGTATTTCCCTTATTTACAATGGAAGTAGTAATGTGAGATGGGGACTTTTCGCAGATGGATATTAGCTATTTGGTCAGTCGAGATAACAATATTCATCTGACTAGTTATATTAACACTATACAATTTACCACCATGACACTACTACAAAAAAGTTAAAAGAGAAGAGATAAAATCTGTTGTTGTTGATACTCTAAAACCATTGTAACTGATGGTGTTGTTAAAGGTACCCTCAATGACAATGGTTTTTAAATTGTTGTCTTTTAATACCAACAATAATAGTTTCACAATGTTTAAAAACCATTGTCTTTTAAATGTGATAGGCAATAGTTCTACAATGATTTTAAATTGTTATCTTTTAATATCATAGACAAATAGAAGATGAATAAAAATCAAATATATTTCAATCAACAACATATTATTAAATAAACAACCAAAATGGTAATAAGATTCTAAAAATGTTTAGAATGAAAAGTCATGATAGTCATGTATTCATATAAAGACTTATTCAAGTAGCTTTCCTTGACTTACTTCCTCAAAATGTTTGGTAAGCATTCACAGAATTGAGTCTATTTTTAGAGATTTGACAGCGTGGTGTATTATAATGGATGATATGTTTTAGTTAGAAACATACATTCCTCTCTTACTATGTAAGATGAAGCTTATATTTCCACCTAGTTTATTTGATTCAATAGAATATTTATCAATACATTTACCATATGAGACATAAATAGATGGTCATGTGTAGTACATATGAATGTATTCATTCAAATAATTTTTAAAGAAATTAAAGAATAATATTTGTAATAGAGCAAGAGTTAATATGTAATGCTTATCTGGTTGAAGAAGCATCTTCTTTCTGCTCCTATTATTTTGCTAATAATGTGAAAACTTGACATCATAAGTGTCCTAGAAATTTTGATGATGCTCAATCGATAGACTCATTGATACTTTCTATTTTCAAGTTTCCTGATAAATCAATGGGTGCATCTTTTTCTAGATGGTTAACTTAAGAAGAATATTATGTTGCAAGAACATTTGACTCTTAAACTGTGATAAGGTCAAACATACATAAAGTAATTTGACTTCTTTAATCATACATTTATCCTCTATTTAATTCGTTTGCTTGATATCCAAATTGTCTTAAAATTACATTCTTTCCAACCTTATACGAACAATAACTATATCTATAAAATCTATCAATGAGTGCAAGTACGATAGCTACAAAGTTAGAGGTTAATTTTGTATTATGGTTTCAAATATGTATAAGAGAATTTGTGAAAAAATTAGTTTATGTGTATTAAGAAGTGTCCTAATTTATATCATAACTATTTTTATAGGTGAAAGATCGTAGAATATTAAATATACAAGATGATAGGATAATGAATATCAGGATCCCTCCGTAAAATAAAGGTGTACTCTAATTACTATGTTAATGACCTCAAATTTCACGCGGCACAACAAAATTCACATAGATTAACCTATAATTTTGGTGTTTGCATCAAAAGATCAATAGGCAATAGTAAACTGAGTTTGATTACTATAGTAGACTTGACGAAATCATAAAGGTTGAATATGTGTGTTATTCAAATATTCATGGTATGATTCAAACCTAAGAACAGATATGAGAATACATCCAAATTATAATATAGTTGAGGTTAATGCAAATAAAATGTTCAACAAGTTTGAACATTTCATTTTCAGAGTACAAGCAAGTCAAATTTTATATCTTGAATACCCTACGACAAAAACAAGATCTAGTGAATTGTTGTCTGTTTGTTGAATGAAGCCTCACTAGAATATAGAAATGTCGAACACCATCACTGCTCTAAACCATCATGCATTTCAGAATAATGAAGTGGAGAGACATTATGTTGATTCACAACTCCAATCCACATCTTTATTAGTTGTACATGTTAATGTCACTTACAAGGATATAGATGATGGAGAGATATCTAGCAGTGATGATCTTGTTGAGCTAACAGAGTCTAGTGATTAGAACTTATAAACTGCTAATTAATGTTGATTAGCTAAATGTTAATGATGATCACATATTAGCATTATTGTTTATCAAGTAAGTTATACTTCTATATTATTTTGTATTTATATTATCATATTGGTAAACTTTATTATGATATGTTGTCATATTATTTTACAAATATTATTATAGCAGAGCAACATCAGGCAGTAGCACTCTATTGGCTATAAGTTGTTGAGAACTCGTAAGTATTTTTTTGTTATTAGTAATTCAAGTTCATATATAACTTTATTTATACTATATTTCTCATACCTAATATTTTTTCATACAGGTTTACTCCTGATGGTCACCGAGGCCACCTATATCACCAAAAAAATTCAAAGAACGAGTATCCTCTTCTAGTACTATATAGAGGCATGTTGACTAGGAAACGAAGATATTTTATTATAATAAATTTGTAGTAAGTAAATTTAATATATTTTATATTCTATAATATATTTATCCTTTAATATATAAAAATTTTAATTCAACTTATAATGGTAGAAAAAATATACATGGGAGGAAGATCACGAGAAAAAAAATTCAAAGATACTTGGAATAATTATTATTCCAAACTTTACAGAGACTTTCTTTTTTATATGAAAAAGAAGGGCACTAGGTCGGTGTATGTGTCAGCCGAGATATGGAATGCATAGACTGTCATTTGAGCTATAGAAAGGTGACAAGTAAATGCTAAAAAAGCACGAGCAAGCAGGAATACAAAGTCAGGTGACCCGAGCACCAGAACTGCTCGGCATACGCCCAGATCTAGATCTATTGTTGAGCATGTCGGATCTGGTGAGCTTAATTTAAAGTTATATAATTAAATTTTGTATTTATTACCAAACTTGTATAATTTTATCCCAAATAATTTATGTATGCAAGAATATCAACTAGCCAACCAATCCACTTGTATGGAGGTGTTTCAAAAGACCCACAAGAAGAAGGATGCCGTACTTGTCGATCCTCGATCCCAGGCTATATATGTAAAATTATTAACTTTATTACATTTAATCATTTCTATCTTGATTAACTTTAGTAATTATGATCAGATTAAATATTAATCATATTATATTTTTTCACATAGGATCAAATGACAAATAGAGTGACTCAAGTATTTCATCCACCAATAAAGAGGGAAGGAGTCACAATCTCTATCCACTGAGGGGCTAAATGGGATTTATTATGATATTCTCGGTGGACGGATAAAAAACTTCACCTTTTACGGCCTTGGCTCCTAGGCCAAAATTATATTTTGATCGTTTGAAGACTTCTAAAGGTCGTGATAGTTCCTCTTCCTCTTCTTCTATTGAGGTACAGTCTTTAAAACAAGAAAATCAAGAACTGCAAGCTCAAGTTGCCTCAATGGATCAGAGGATGAATTACTGGATGGTCACTGAGGAATATAGGAGGGCTGCTGATGAATAGAGGAGAGTCAAGGATGATCAGAGGAGAGCCAATCATGAGGCTCTCATGGCCCATATGGGAGCGACCATAGCTAATTTCACTCAAAACCAGACACCATATGGTTTTGAGTCATAGGAGACTCAAGACCCATAGACCATGGTGATTAACTTTTTTTGAGATTTGTTCAACACGATCGAAAGCATTAGAGGGGGTGAATAACGCTCGTGAATTTTTTATGTTTTTCATTAAAACTATTAAGGAATCACAGAGGAAATAAAGAGTTAAGCGAAGAATAAAGAAGATAATACTAACATGTTATTTTTACTTAGTTCGGAGCCTGTAACGACTCTTACTCTAAGGTTCACAATCGTCTATCACTTTCATTGGGCAATCTACTAATAATTCGAAGGATTATAAAAGAGATCTCAATTACAATGTAAATACGAATACAAAATTTTTTGACAACTAAAGATTCAAAGATTTGTGCTTTCGATGATTGGAGCAGCATTACAACGTCGTCGGGTCACCTTCGGAGCAGCGTGCAAGAGAGTGAATCATTGGAATTCTTGTCCTTGATGTTCTGGTCAAATCCTCCTTTTATAGCCTTGTCCGGGCACCTGGACCAGTCCCGGGCACCCCCATAAGGTTGACGTGGAGTGACCTCAGCGAAGCTCTATTCGGTGAATTTTATCTATCTCCAGTACCCGGACCCGTTCGAGTGCCTGGACTATGACATATGCTAGTCAATCAACATGTGCCACCTCAGCTCTTGCTAGTTGCCCGTTTAGTTACTTCTCGAGCGCCTGGACTAACTCCCGGGCCCAGACCTTCGGGCGCCTAGACAATGTTTGGGCGCTTGGAGCCCTATTTTCCAGCCACAGGATTTCCTATATCACAAGGTTAGCACAAGAAATAATAATAAGGAAATAAAATATTTGATAGCCTTCGGACTGTCCGATTCTGACTTTTAGATTTTCATGAAATCTTAGGTCAAACTAATGCCTACTCTCCCCTTTACGGGAACGCGTCCTCACCTACTCCTCTTAGAAGGATTTACCTGATGTCAAATCGATCCTCTAGATCGTTTGAACTTTTACTCAACATCTAAGACTTCAAGACTTTCTGCTGGACATCCAATTCCCGACCCATCCAGTCTTCTGCCTGTGTTTGTGACCTCCAGGACTTTCACCTACTATCCTCGACCAGTAGAATTTTTCGTTCGATGTTCTCGACTTGCTAAAACTTCTACCCAGTTCCTCAGACTAAGACTTCCTTGCCTAACCGCAACTAGGGCTTTCCACCTGCGTAGTATTCACTAGAACTTTTACCTTGTTTAAACTCACTTAAGATTTTTCTGCACACTCAGTCAGACTTATTAGAACCACAATAACTCTTAACTTTGAACCGTTTTCCATTATTAAAATTTGGGTTTGATCATTTGGTGCTTCCAACACCAACATATTCAAGTACAACTTAGTTTTTTTATCACACATAAACCATGTAAAATATATTTATTCTATTTTAATATTCTAATTTACTCATTTCTAATTATTGTATTACTATATATTTCAGGAGTCCTAACCTATTGGCATATTGATGATGATCATCATCTACTCATTTCTATCTAGGAATCAAAATTAGTTATACAGATATGTAAAATTTTTAAATATATATAAATCTAATATAAATCTATCGTATTTGACTTTCTGTAGGATTTTCTATTACTATCTTATATATGGATGTATTATTTGGAATAATTTCTATCATGGTGTGTATTTAGATATGAATATTTGGATAGTTTAGTTTTTTTTCTATTATTGTGATTTGTTTAGATTTTGTTTGTTTAAGATGATTGTGATTGTTGGATATTTAGATACTTTCTATCCGTTAGTTTAAATGGATGTTTGTTTGTATGGATGTTATTTATTTGTGTTTGTGATATTATAGATTGTATGACATGTATATATCGATTGTTAAGATCTATGAAATGTGTTTGTATGTGTGGATTGTGAAATGTGATTGTATGAATATGATTATTTGTTTGTATGAAATGACATCGTCTATGATGGTTTCTTGTATATATGAAAATTGTAAACAAAGTAAATCTTGAATACAAATGATTTATGGAATTTTTTTCATTATCGACAGAATACCGATGGAATCAATATTCTGTTGGTAAATATCAAAACGGTTTACCGACTGAAAAAGTGTTTCTGTCAGTAAATAATGATATAGTTTATTGATGAAAACATTGTTTTCATCAATAAACCCCTTGAAGAATTGCCGATGGAAACACTGATACCATTGCTAAACACTGACGAACACACTATTTTCGTTGGGAATGTTATTTTGAGATTACCGACAGGAATAGTGTTTATGTCGATAAAACTTACTACAAAATTTATTTTACTTTGGAAATATTACTGACAGAATTTAGATTCAGCCAGTGTATACCAATGGAATTTAAGTTTCGTCGGTAAAATTATTTCCAACAAATTATCTCCTGATAAATAATTTTCCATCATAATTTCATCACTAAACCATTGCACTGACGGAATCATGACAGAATATTCTGTCGATAATCCCATTTTTTTTAGTGGTAGATGAGATGGAGGCAGAAGAGGGAGCCTCTCCTCTCCCAATCGGGTAGAGGAAGAGAATGAGGGAGGCTGGCGACGATGAAGTGGAGGAGGCCACTGACCCTTGGTAGTAGTGGAGAAGAGATGAATCTTTGGGTTTTTGTCAGTGAACATGCGTTTTGGAGGCTATGTTTTTCGTGAAGGGTTTTGCGGAGATGAGTTTTTCATGGATTTTTCATGAAGGGGAGGTTTTAGTAGAGGAGGTTAGGTCGCAGACATAAACAATACTTGTTAAAAAAATCATTGTTATAGATATAAAAAAAATACTTATTTTGAATACTTGAAAAGCGTCGTCTTTGATAAAAAAAAAATCAATAGATAACGCTTATTTGAAAAAAGTATTATCTTTATTAAGAAATAAAAAATATAGACAACGATTTTCACTAAAAGCGTGTAAAAAACATCGCGTTTTAAAAAAAGTGTTGTCTTTTAAGTATTGCAAAATCCTAATTTTTTTGTACTTCCAATAACATTTTAATACCTTCGGACAATAGCGATGTAAACAAGTCAAGCCGAATCAAGTTTTGGGGTGCTTAAGCTTGTTTAATAAAGTAACCGAGTCAAGTCAAGACAAGCCTAAAATGAACCAAGCCATAGAAATGATTGTTCAGTCTTAGCTTAGTTTATTTTTTATGAGCTTGAGTTTGATTCGAGTTTGACTTGAGCTTGGTTTGTTTAGATATTATCGAACTCTCAATTCAATATTTTTTTGTTTAAAATTTTTGCTTATTTAATTGGTTATTAAGCTTGATAATTCATACTTGTAGGTTAATTTTAATATATATATTTTTTATTTATTTAGTATGTTGATGTGACTTTGATTAATAAACATGCATGGTCATGTAGTTTGTGAACAATATTCATAAACATTATTCATGAATATTATTTATAAACATTAACGAGATGAGCACATATATGTTTAAGTTTATTTATTTAGTTTAATGAGCTGTTAAGCTTATTTATTTAATTAATCTTATGTATATTGAACAAACATAAACAAACTTTTATCAAGCCGAATACTAAATTTGTTCACGAATATTCAGTTCATTTATAACCTACCAAAGAAATTGAAATAAATAATGAGGGCACCGTTAGACTCCTAGTAACCTTAGAAATCTACAAAACCATAAATGAATCCAATCAGACTTGTCTATATCTATCAGTGGATTTTAATCGAAATCTACTAATGGATCTAGATAAGTTTGATTGAACTTATTTTAGATTATTGGGATTTCTAAGGTTACAAGGAGTCCAACAATGTTCTCCATTGTTTATTTCAATTTTTTCGAATATATTAAAATATTATTATAAAAATTAACTAAAATGTAATTCTGATATCTAAGAAATTAGGTCCATGATAATGCAATTATCGGCGATGATTGTCAAAGATAAGCACCATAATTATTATGCATGTGTAAAAGCGAGAAGAAAGAAAAAATAAATTATATGCATAACAGAGAACACAAAAGTGAAAAAACAGAGAAGTGAGAAAAAAAAAAAAGAAAAATTCAGATTCGGTAGAGGAGTAAAATGGGAAAAAGATATACTTTTGGACATTTTCAATATTTGAGATAACGTTTGGTCGATTCCAAACTTTAGGTGTGCCCTGTAGCCAATTACTAAGACTTATTTGATTTGCACGGAAGGTTTTTATAAAAATTATGATATTCCAGTTCGCATATTTAAATTTAACATACCCAATTGGTTTGCCCTTAGTTTTCAATTTGCTATGTGAAATATAAATGTAAAGATATTATAAAATATATAGAGAATAATGTAAATTTACGAGCAAATTATCTGGTAATCACTTTGAAAGTTGGTAAACTCTAATAATCTCTTATCTATATATCCAAGTATAAAATTTTAACATACCCACTTGGTTAGCCCTTAGTTTTCAATTTGCATTTTGATGGCAGACAGTCAGATATAGATGATGGAATGTAGACATTGGACATGGTAGAGAGCTCAAGCACGGGATGATTACATAGATTCATACCTCTTTGATATCGTGCATGGATTTTTCTCTTGGGGTCCCTTTAGATGGGTCTAGTGACTAGCACATGAGGTGTTGTCATAATGAGGTCTAGGGTTCGAATCTTGGCAAAGTCGAGGTAAATACCTCCCTTATGTACTAGTCACTATTCCAAAGGCTAGTAGCTGCCCGTGATTTACCTTCTCCATGTTAGCCCTGGGGTGGATTGGCAGGGGCGCTGGGGGCGAGCGTATTCGCCTTTTGCCACAATGGATTATCCTCTTGGGACGGTGTGATGGTTAACATATATAGGATGCTACCATATGAGATTTTAGGGCCAAAACTTGACGCGTGCAAGCATACATTCCTCATACCTTGGTTACATACACTAATGGTTAGTAGCTGTAGGGATATTATGCATAAAACAACACGTAACACAGCGAAAAAAAAGATCCCTCTAGAGATCCTTACGAATACTTATACTACGTTTTCATATTCTATCAAATAAAATAATTACCTTTGTTGTGTGACTGGTACTCTCGACAGTAACTTTGATTCGGATGCAGATCTTAGCGCGATCAGCACGTCCGCACCTCTACGGTATCCATACGAACGCGTTCTCCGTCCGTCTCATGAACTCACGACATGAAGAAAAAAGCAACCTTTGTTGTGCTAGCAACTACACAAGGTTGTTTTTGGCCAAGAGAAGAAGAGCAAAAACCAAGAAGATCACCATCACCCAAGAAGTTACTTCACCTATATAAAGTTACTTCATAAAAGGGTTACTTTACCAAAAAAGGTTACTTAACTAAAAGATTACTTCACCTAAAAGTTATTTTTACAAATGACTTTTGTACTCGTCCAATTAATACAAAAAGTTTTTTATCTCTGGATCTTTCTTTTGATTAATAATGTATTAATCTCTATTAATATTCATTAATCTTAATGGGTTGGATTTAGTATATCAGATTAACCATTAACCTAATAAGTCACCCAATAAACCAATGAGTCTAACCCATTACTCAATGAGTTTAATCCGAATTCATTAAAGTCTAACTCAATGTGTATAATTTGGATTAGACTTAACCCTATAGTCCATTTCCAAATCAACATGTTCTTTGTGTGTGACCCAATAGGCTCTCATAACGTTGGCAATGTATCTAAAACCATTTTTGATATATAAGCAATGAGTAACACCTAGTAATGCATCATTATTACCAAAGTGATGAAAATGTCAAGATCCAACATAACCTATCCATATCTATTATCTTGTATAACTCAATCATTCTATCTTTGATATCAAAATTGATCAATGAGTTATAGACTGTATTATCCTTTTATCAATCTTTATGTTTCTTGATCTCTATGTAGACACACTCAATCAAATAAGCTCAATATCGTATATTGACTCATTTGAGTATGGTCATACATTCTTATGTCCTACTAATCAAGAGATTTACAGATATCGCTTTCATCATATGGAAGGGATAGATCTCACACTCACATCCCTCCACATAATTTATTGTATACCCAGTTATCGACTTTATAGTTCACCTTATTACAGGTGATGTTTGCCAATACTAAAATACACAACTCCTTATGTAGGAAACCGTAGTGACTCCAGGTCTAAGGACTATTCATACTAATAGTCATTATGAGAATGTTTATGATACTCATATAATGATTCACGAAATATTCTCATGACGAGTCATTCAGTACATATTCTCTAATATATGCTCATATGTCAATCAGATATCTCATATCCATGACTTGTGAGATTAACTCATCCATTGACCTACATGCCAATCTGAACGCATTAATATTGTCTTTGTATATTAATGCTTGAATAGAAATAGTTTAGAGAAGCATTCTATATATATCTACAATATCTCATAATCAATTCAACCAATTGATATGTTGTAGACTAGAACCTACTATCTTAGGACATTATTATACTTATTCATTCAACACTGAATTAAAGTAAATATAATAACCAACTTTGTCTTTTAATTAATTAATAAAATATAATACAAAAATGCCCTTGTCAATCATCTTATAATTGATACTAGGGCTAATACTAATAATCTTCCACTAGTACTAGTGTCAATCTCTAAAATATCTAATACTCAATGACCTTGTGTGACTATCATGCTTCCTCTATGCTAAATGTTGGAGCAATCTCAATGGTTCATGTGACAATGTGTTTTAGTGTTTGGGCAAAAAGTTTAAGTTAGGTTTACCCTTGTTATTTGATATGTGTATGTGAGTGTGCAGGTTTGTAGGATACACATATGACTCAGCTTGATGACTTCGGGTCCGGTGAAGGATGAAACATTCGAGGGATCATGGACAAGGCAGCAAGGACAAAGGCTGAGGGAAGCAACTTCGAGGCATACGCGAAGGATAACATTGGGATGAGTCGCGGGCTTGGATGCATTCGAGGAACGAGAGCCAAAAGGAAGTAGGCTTGAAGGCAAGAGGTTAAGGCTACAAAGAAGAGTCAAGTGAGTCGTGAGGGTCCGAGTGCGAGAGAAATGTACTCGGGAAGGAAAACCCTAGGTTTAGGGTTATGTCAGTCAACTGGTAGTGGGACCAGTCGACTGGGGGTAAGCATAGAGAGTTTCTAAGTCCGAACGGCAGGCTCCAGTCGACTGGTACAAGGACCAGTTGACTGGTAAAGAGTCGTTGGCCAGGCATCGGTCGACTGGTGCAAGGACCAGTCGACTGGTAATAGTAAACAGCAAGGTTGTTTCTCCCCAAGCTCTATAAGATGGAGTTTGGGATGACTAGCCAATGTGACGAAATTAGACTTAGTTAAAGCCTAATTAGTAGTCAACAAGTACTCAAGGTTTCCTTTATTTCCAAGTGTTCTTGGTTGGTATTGTGGTGAGGTTTCTCCACCCACAAGGAGTTACTTGAGTAGCCAGAGTTTACCGGGGGCTAATCCACCAAAGAATTGAGGGATCGTCCACCTTACGAACAACCGTGGAGTAGGAGCCCTAATCTCTGAACCACGTTAAAGGAAATGTGTTAGCAGTTTGCCTTTTTATTTCTTTGTCTTTAGCTTTCTTTGTATTTATATTAGTTTGTATTTTTGCTGAACAAACTAACAATTATAGGAAGTGATCAATTTGGGGGTGTTGTCTATCCAACCCCTCTTCTAGCTGACCATATGATCCCCAACACTAAAGTCTTAGTCAAAGGATTCACAATGTTAGAATCAGTTGGTACTCTGCATATCCTCACATCTCCTCTATTGATGATTTCTCAAATGAGATGGAAACACTGTAGTATGTGTTTGGATAGTTGATGAGAGTGAGGTTCCTAAGCCTATGCAATAGCTCCATTGTTATCACAATAGAGGTCTATTGGGTTTACTATACTAGGAACAACACCAAGATATGTAATAAATTTCCTAATCCAAATAGCCTCTTTTACTGCAGTTGAATCAGTAATGTACTCGACATCTGTTGTAGAATCAGCGACTGTATTTTGCTTTGAACTCTTCCAGCTCACAGCACCACCATTTAAGTAAAATACATACCTTGACTGTGATCTGGAATCATCCTTGTCAGTTTGAAAGCTAGCATCGATGTAACCCTTTATAGCAAGCTCTTCATCACCTCTAAAGATTAAGAAATAATCTTGAGTTCTTTTCAAGTACTTAAGAATATTCTTGACTGTTGTCTAGTGACCTTCACCTAGATCTGACTATTGTCTAGTGACCTTCACCTAGATCTTCATCACCTCTAAAGATTATTTTTCCTTTTCTTTCCTTTTGATTGATTCAATCATTGATTGGTTCAATCATTGATTGGTTCAATCATTGATTGGCCGACCCCTTGCTTGGGCACCAAGCAAGGGTGGCTGGCCCCTTAAAAAGGAAGAAAATAATTTTTGTAAAAAATTTATAAGCAATGAAGAAAAACTCTTATAAAATTTTACAACCTCTCTTTTAATTCCCTAAAGTGGATGTTAAAAAAAGAAAGTTTTAAAAATTAAAACCAAGTTTTAAAATTTAAAACTTTTCTTCTAAAATTTCCTTTTTTAACATGGTTTACAAAAATAGAAAGTTTCAAATTTAAAACTCCTTTCCTTTTTTCTAAAACCATGAGGATGGTTAAAAAAAGGAAAGTTTTAAAACTTTTAAACTTTCTTTTAAACCATGTGGCCTAATTCAAATAAGGAAAGTTTTATATTTTAAATTTTCTCTTTTAAAACTTGTAGATATCTACAAAGAGAAGATTTTAAAAACAAATTCAAAACGCCCCCTAAACTTTGAATTATGTGGTCGGCCCCCTTCTTGCTTTGGCACCAAGCAAGGGGTCGGCCCCTTTGAGAAGGAAGTGGCCGGCCCCTATGGCTAGGTCACCAAGCCATGGGTCGACCCCCTCTTGGACACCAAGATGGGCTTTTCATGAGTGGATTTAAGGCTTCATTGAGGCTACAACAGGGACCTAGAGGAGAAATTGATTTTGGCCTCCCGATGAGCTTGAGTATCCCGTGTTCACCCCGAACACACAACTCAAGTTCATCAATAATAACTCATTCCACTAGAGAGTTATTATTACACTACCACACCAATCCCAAATTACATTATGGGCTCCTTCTTATTATGAGTGTGTTAGTCTTCCTGTGTTTAAGGTATCGAATGTCCACTAATTAAATGAGTTACTGACAACTCACCTTAATTAATTTCTTAATCCAAGAGTAGTACCACTCAACCTTATCATCATGTCGGACTAAGTCCACCTGCAAGGTTTAACATGACAATCCTTATGAGCTCCTCTTGGGGGCATTCTCAACCTAGATTACTAGGACACAGTTTCCTTCTATAATCAACAACACACACTTTAAGTAATATCATTTCCCAACTTATCGGGCCTATTGATTTATCGAGCTAAATCTCACCCTTTGATAAGTTAAAGAAATAAATACTAAATATATGTGTTTGTTATTATATTAGGATTAAGAGTACACACTTCCATAATAACTAAGGTCTTGTTCTTTTATTAAGTCAGTATAAAAGAACTTACCTTAAATGGTCCTACTCAATACACTCATAGTGTATTAGTATAATTTATTAGTCAAAATAAACTAATATCTAATTACACTACGACTATTCTAATGGTTTGTTCCTTTCCATCTTAGTCGTGAGCTACTGTTTATAATTTATAAGGAATTGATAACATGATTTTCTGTGTGTGACACCACACACCATGTTATCTACAATATAAATCAATTGAATCATATGCAATGACTCAGTTATAACTCGGTCGAGCAGCATAAGAGTCTAGGACAAGTGTGAGAGTAAACTCACTTATAACTTGTAGCTAGGGTGAGAGTCTGGGGCAGCCGACCGGATGGTCGTTGGACACGAGAGACATGCTTGCTTATTACTCGCGATGATTATGAGCGTCTCGAATTTCATAAGTCAGAATTCATTGACTAAGAATTGTTGATTGATGCTAATAAAGTTTTTAAACACTACTAATTGAACTGCTAAATGGTCGATTGAAGCTAAGATAATTTTGATAGAAATTTCTTAAATTTCTTGGAGCCAGTTAGCCACTGTCACTTTCATTTCCATGGATAATTTGACCTGACTTATTTTAACTATAATGAGAATCTAGTTAATTGTTGACTTTGTAAGTACCTCGGGTAAGTTTTGATATAATTAACAAGGTTAAGTTAGGTTATGTTATATTTGATCATTGTGTCTAAGTATGAAGGAACTTAGAAGTACAAGAAGTCGAGCAGAAGACGCGGTTAGTGAGAAGAATGGCACGGGAAGGAAGTTGATGGGCTGAGTGCATCCGAGGGATAAGGTGCTGCTGAAGTATACACCGGGGGGCGCGAAGGACGTGTGCGATGTTCGAGGGATGAGAAGTCAGGGAGGAAGCCTACTTGAGGAGAAGTTCAGAGTTGAGTTCGATTGAGCCTAATTCTGGATGGTCGAAGAATCACCCATTCGACTGGAGCAACAAATGGATAAGTCAACTCTATGTTTGCTTGTCCATACACCATGATCAAGTCCAAACATAATCTTCTCCGAATGAGCATCGATGAAGGGGGATACATTGTAGAAAAAAGCAACGATGAAGGGGAAGCGTCAAATCACGAGACTGACACGGTAAGTAAGGTACGTTCTCTACCTCTCTGATAAATTGTATGGATTTATAAAAATGCTTTCTAGAAGTTCATGTAAACTAAAATCAAAATACGCATAATTAAAAGAAGAAAATACTAAATTAACAGTTACCTTAGCTAATGCATGTCGTCGAGAACATTTCGATAAGTTAAAAGTTGAAAATGAAAAATTGAAAACTCAAATAGAAAAAATGAAAAAGGATCATATATGTTCAAATGATCCATATGTTTCAAACCTTAGAAATAATATAGGATTAAATTAGTTTTTTAGATATCACAAGAGTCAAATTGAAAAATTCCAAGAAATATAATTCCAAGAAAATTCTTATTTAATCCAGTAGCTCGGAATGTATATTGGGTTCCAAAAATATGCATAATCTAGATTTCATTCAAATTAATAATAAATTTGTCAAATAAGAATATTTATGTAAATTTAATTGTTTTGTACACTTATTGTTGATAATCTTGGTTGAAATTTCTTTTTGTAATGTATAAATGAATTAACAATTAGTATAAAATTTTTTGAGATTTTTTTATAATTATCTGATTTTTTTAATTTTTAATCAAATTATGAAATTTTAATTTTTTTAATTTTCTCTGAGATTATTTTTAAAAATTTTAATTTTTTGGATAAAAATTAAATTTTATATATTCAGAAAAATTATCATGATTTTTAAATATAAGATTCTATTTTTAAAACATTTAACTTCAAAAATTATTATTTTTTATTAAAATATTAATACTGGTCAAAATAAATATTTATTTATCGTATAAATTTTTACACAGATCTTTCTATTTCTGTTTGACCACAAGAAAATTTTTAAATATTTTTTGAAACTAAAATGAAATTTCCAAATCTGAGTTTTAATTTTTAGAAATTTAGATATTCTACAGAAAATTCTTGAAAATTTTTCTCAAATTTGGTAACTATTTTAGACATCCTTAGAAAAATTTACAGATTTTTTTCGATGCATGTCCAAATTTTTTGATGTGATCAAAGGAGGAGAAGATTATGTTTAGGGGAGATGTAGGTTTTAAATTATAGGTTTTAGGTTTTATAATTTTTTGTTATAATTACAAAATCAATATTTACTTATGTTATTGTTTGCTTTTATTAACCCTAACTTAACTAGGTTAATGTATATAAAAAAGCAAAGATTGTAAGTACTCTGGGTAAATTTTGATATGATTAACTAGGTTAAGTTACGTCCTATTGTATTTGATCTCTGTGTCTAAGTATCAAGGAACTTAGGAACACAAAAAGTCGAGTGGAAGACGCAGCTTGCCAGAATGATGACATGAGAAGGAAGTCGATAGATTTGGTGCATCTGAGGAACAAAATGCTATGGAAGAGTACACCGACAAATGAGAAGGACGTGCGCGACATTCGAGGGACAAGAAGTAGGGGAGAAAGCCTACTCAAGAAGAAGGTCGGAGTTGGGTTCGGGTGAGCCTAACTCTGGATGGTCGGAGAATCACTCATTCGACTGGAGCATCAACCGGACAAGTCAACTCTGTGTTGACTTGTCCAACCGCCCGGACAGAGTTCAGGTGCCTGGACCATCTTCGATCAGAACAAGCACCCTTTGGAACCATTGCGACGAGGATAACACCTGGAGTCCACGTCAGCACCAATCTAGGTGCCCAAACGGTCTAGGCGCCTGACCAAGGATAAAACGTTATCATCAGGCCGTTGAAGAGTCGTTGCGAGTAGATAAGGCACACCACTAGGGGTGTCTGGACATCGTTCAGATGCCCAGAGATGTCATGTCAGCAAAACGGTTAGTTCGACCAATAGACTATAAATAGAGCTCTAGTCATAAGAGTTAAGAACAACACTTGTTTTCAATTGTCTACTGCTTTCCAAGTTTTCTTTACTTAGTTGTTGTAAGAGCTACTCCGCCAAAAGAAGATTTTTAATAAAGTTTCAAAGTATTAGACTAGCAATCTTCTGATTATAAACCAGTAAATCGATTTTGTCTCTTACTCTTTTTCATATTTATTTTGATTAACTAATATTTTCTATCTTTGCTAAAATCGGAAAGCAAAAGAAAGTGTGTATTTTATTAACAGGCAAATTCACTCTCTCTTACCGACCGCACCAGAACTAACATATTTGAAATTTACCTTTGAGTCGAGTGATCATTTAGTAATACCGACATGTGGCCATTTGGAGATACCAATCGTGTGGCCATTTGGAGATATCGACCGTGTGGCCATTTGGAGATAATGGTCGAGTGGTCATTTAGAAATACCGGTTGAGTGACTATTTAGAAATAACAGGTATCGAGTAGCCATTGAGGGATGAGCCTCCTACTTGATAAGTATAGGGATATAGTCTAAATTTAAACTCTAAAATTTAATTTTTAGACTTATATGTCGAGATGACTTGAGCTGATAATCTCAAGCTACCAAGCAAATGAATGAGCTGCTCGGGATAATTGAATTATCATTTAGAGCTTGGATGAATCTGCTCGGGTTTAAATTTAATTCCATCTTTGATGGGGACTGCGAACGGATCAGATTGTACTGTGCTTTGAAATATTTGTCTCAATTTCTCAATTCCCAAATATTCATGGAATCGGGGAGAGACCAAGAAATTCCAGTTCACTACTCCTGCATTGTAGCGGTGATGCATTTGTCGAAGTCCTCAAGAGTCATGGCAATGTTGATTGTACCGGCTACGTCCATCTTTACGTTTCAGAACAGGTGAATGTCAAATTTGATCTCGTCTAGAAGCTGAGTAGACGGAGGGGCCGATGAGGTGGCTGGGATGTTGACCAAGGAGAGACTTCGAGCTGGGAGCTACGGGCCTAAAGTTGGGACTTGCGGGTCTGTGCATATCACAGACAGAGCCAATGGGAATGTTAGAGCAAGAACCAGGGAGGAGGTCACTGGTGTAGGAACTTTGACGCTCAAGTCAAAACAGTAGCCAGCTAAAAAAATATAGAAGAAGAGTAATAGTAGAACAATAGTATGGATGTGTGTGTGTGAGCGTATGCATGAGCGTACGCGTGAGCGTACGCGTGAGAGTATACGTGAGTGTGAGCGTTTCTGCCTCCTCGGCCAACAAAGAGGCCCCCCCCCCCCCCCCCCCCCCTTTTTTATATTATCTCTTATAACCTCTGTAATAATGAAGTGGTAGAGAATGTCTGGTATCAAAATATGTCAAGTGGTGGATAATGTACGACAGCCTTCCTCATGCTAGAATATGGGAATATTCTCTGATGAGTAACTATTATTCTCCGACAAATTATTACGATTTCCTAACAATGTTGTCTCCTATAGAAGATCCGATCGGTTTTAAGACCAGGTAGATGTAACTAGGAACTACACCCAAGAGAGATGAGAAATTGAGTTTGAAGCTTTTGTTTATGAGTGGGTTGTTAAGCACGTATGCTCGGCCGACTCTAGAGTCGGCCGGATTTATTCTGAGAATTTTATATTGGAGAAGTAGGGAGTTGGACCCCGTAAATCTAATTTTCCCTCGGTATATAAGTTCGACCAGCACTAGAGCTGACAAGGCTTATGCTAAGAACCTTATATTGAAAGAGTAGGGAGCTGGGTCCCGTAAATCTGACCGGCTATGTAACCGCCCGAATTTATATTGAAAACTTTATTTTTAAGAGGTGATTCAATTGGATATATATACCTAAACTTTGACTATTGCCTAACTTTAATTTGACCATATTATTATCTTAATTATCAATTCCACATTATATTTAGGATCACGCATAATACATTATTTCATACAGCTACAACCTTTACGTCATCCAGAAATTTTACAAGAAGACGGCGAGAGACGAAGAGTAAACAAACCGAGTATATCCTATCATGTTCCAAAACGCTCTATTATCATTTTTACTCAATTTTTAATAGAATCGTTCATCCTGTCATCCCAAATCAATTCGGTATAACATCACGTGGCAAAAGTGGAACACTCCACCTTAATGATCTGATCAATTAGTTAATGATGGTTACTAATTTCTAGTATCTCTGTCAAATCCGAAAAATATAATTTCAATTAATTTTATTAATTAAGAGATGATCTCCATCTAATAAAATTTTTTCATAAATTATCAAAAACAAATTAAGCACACACTTTGATTAATATAAAAGTCCAACATTTTTTAATTACACTTTTCATTTAGAGAAAAAATTCCTACAAACATATTATACTTGGGGTTCAAACGGATTATGTCTCCCATTTAAAAAAAAAATCTTACAAACATAAATACATAAGTGATTGATCAATTCGTTCAAGAACTGTATAAAAGAGATAATTTATGATGACTAAACAAATAAATAGATGAGGAGTCAGTTATACAGGATGCAAAAATTTTACAAAAATTTACACCCCCAACCTTAAGATTCAACCCCGAAACCTTACGTCACAAATAACCATTCACTTTCCACGTCGCTATGTCCGTGGGAGAGCTTCTGTATAACACCACGATCCACTCCAACCACGCGTAAACGGCAACATCCACTTTACCATCATCTTTATTAGCATTAAATAATGTCTAATATAAAAATTATATATAATTAAGGCACTAAATTTAAAAAAAAATCTAATAATAGCACAAGTCGATCAGACGTTCCATCACCACTCACAACCACTAAATTAATAATAAAAGTAAAAAAAAAAAAAAAACAGGGAGCACATCCACCGATGAACCATCAATGATCGATCATCGCGTCGGGACGGCGATCTCGCAGCCGTCGATTCGGGAGAGGCAGAGGTAAGGAAATTGTTTCAGATCTTCCGGAGCTTGTCGCCCTTGACGACAGGGTTGGCGCGGGCGATGGCGGCGCGGCCGGCCGCCTTGAAATCGAAGCTGCACCCGTGCTGCTCTGCGTAG
Organism: Zingiber officinale; assembly: GCF_018446385.1. Classification (NCBI taxonomy): domain Eukaryota; kingdom Viridiplantae; phylum Streptophyta; class Magnoliopsida; order Zingiberales; family Zingiberaceae; genus Zingiber; species Zingiber officinale. The sequence goes on along the minus strand of NC_056002.1, from coordinate 112,702,561 downwards.
CGGTGGGTGCCGCAGTAGGTGGCGCCGCATCGGCACTGAAATCCCGTCAGCTCTACTCGCTTACGGCAACTAGCGCACCGTCTCGGTCCCACCGTTGCCCTGTCTTCCTTCGTCTCCACCTCTTCTACCTGATCTGCCACCGCCGCGATCGCGGCTCGGGTCGCGGAGGTTTTGGGGCTGGAGTTCTCGGCGGCGACCTTACCGGCGGCAGAATCTTGAATCTGCCGACGCGGCCGCCGCTCCTCCTCCTCCACACAGTGATCGCGGTAGCACTTGGAGCAGAGGTCGAGCGTCGCGGGGCTCCCAAAGAAGCCGCAGTTGTTCGCGCAGAGGCGGTGACCCTCCTCGAATCGCTGCTCCTCCGCCATCCTCCTCGCTGATCCTCTCCCGATCAATCAATCTACGAGCAGCAAAAAAGGTAAAATCAAAGTCGACAGAAAGATCCAAGCAATGGATGTACCTCATCTATTTCTTTGGAAAAAAAATGAAGCAGCAAAAATCAAATCTTTGGCGTTACGGTTCATCAATCCGTTGCTTTCGGTGGAAGCCTACTGAATCCCAATAGAAAATTCAACACCGCACAGAGAACAGATGAGAAAAGAAATAATACCTTGAGAAAGTAAAAGGGAAAGGAAGACGGTGGCGGCAGCGGCGGCGGCGATGGATTTGGTGCTGGGTTATCGTTTGGGACTGGAAATGGAAACAGATGAGCCCATGCCGGATCGTGGCAGAGGGAAAGAGGGATTAAATGGGGGAAATAAATTATAATTATAATTTTTATAATTCATAATTTATATTAGAATCAGAAAAACGGAAGGCGGGCGGTGGACTGGAAATTGAGCTGGGTACGATAAAACAAACATAAAGAATTTGGATTTAAAAAACAAAAGAACGTCTTTATTTTTTTTAAATGAGAGGTTTTTTTTTTATCTCTCATTAGTAATTCAAGTCGAGTATATTATTTTTAATATTATCTCCGTCTAAATTTTAAATCAGTCAGATACATTATAATTATAATTATTATTATCTTACTATCTTACTATTTTATTAAAAATCTCCCTCCTTTACTAACTAATTTTAATGAAGCCTAAAATAAATTTATATTAATATCATTTTTTCTATTCACACTAAAAATAATTCCAAGATTTATTAGTAATTCCACAAACGAAATAATCAGTGATCTAGAGTTCGAGACTCTGCATATTATTATGAATTTTTCTCATTATTAATTTTTTCTGATATTTTATATAAAAAAAATATAGTTCTCTTTAGTCCCACATCTTAGAATTGACAACACTATAATCAAAGAAGCTTGTATAAATATTTTAGACCGACAATGTTAAAAAATATAATTTTCTTAATTTTTTTACTAAGATAAGTATAATACTAAATTAAATTAATTTTTTTCATAGGGAAGTCGTAAGGTGACACTCGAAAATTTAAATAATTCGGATTTTCAAACACTCCAATAATTTAAATTTTCAAAAGTTACTTTACCCTAATAACCCTTTAATACTAAAATATTTTAATTAATATAATTTTAAGGGTCAATTTTTATATTACAGATTTACTGTGACGCATTTTTAAAGAAAGTAATTGCTCTAACTCCCTGAAATAGTCTTATATAATATTGTTAGAATAATAATAATATTTGTTTTATAATTAGATTTGATTATTTTATTCGGATGAGTTAAATAATATATTTTAAACAGGGCACAAATCAAATAAACGCTCACCGTCGGGCATCCCATTTCTCATTAAAATCAAATGTACATCCCTATGTGTTTCTTAAGGTTATCTGTCCGAAATACCCTCGTATTAGTTGATCAGTCTTGTAGAAATTAACAATTAGTTTTTACACGTAAAAATTAGCAAACAAGAGTAAAAGTTAGGAACTAATTTTTACATGTAAAATCTAGTTACTAGCTTTTACAATGATAAATGATCCCGTCTGAAAATTGAGTCAGACAAAGATTGATCGTGCTATCGATGGTGCTGACGGAGAGTCGCTGAGACGCCTGGTTGATCTAGCACCTACCGGAAGGGTTACCACGAGCGGATGACGAGGGGTGATGACGGGGACGACGACGCGAGGGCTCTGCGCACACTTAGACAAGTCGCCTCTACGTTAGAGACCAAGAACCAGGGAAAAAGTCTACGGGTCAGACCCTCCGACGCTCAAGTCAGGTATTTTTTCCCCAGAATCACAGTGAAAGAACGAAAAGTAAAAGACGAGAATGAAAAGACGAGTGAGCGTACCTGCATAGAGACAAAGTCTCCCTTTTTATATGGTAGTGGATGCTTCTGGAATCTGGCGAGTGTCAAGGAATGTCGGGTGTCAGGATTTGTCTAGAGGTGAATGACATGTGACATCTTTCTATAGGTCTGGGGAGGGATCAGGAGACAACGAGTCATAGACCGTTAGCATATTCCCTGACATATGGTGATTATTTTCTGACGGGTTGTTACGATTCTATGGCTTAATTGTTGCGTAATGCCTATTCGCTCTGATATGTTAACCTTAGACTGGGTCTTCGTACCTGTAAATCTTGACCTGTATGCCCAGACCTGCCTTCCCTAGCGCATTCTCCGGCTTGTGTTTGTTGTCCCACAAATCTAGATATGTACGTCCCGCCCTACATTTGCTATTCAGTCTATCTCAGTAGGTCCAGATTTGCGCCTACTGCCTGTCAATCGAGGCCCTTGCTTATCGTTCCTTAAGTCTCGTCTCGTATGCACGGCCCTGTTCCGTATATTACCCTAACCTGTAAGCCTTCGTCCATGTATCATATTCCGCAACTCTATAAGTCCTGACCTGTAACCCTTGGTTCGCATATCCGGACTTGTACACTTTGGTCTGTGTATCCTGTACCGCAAGTTTATAAGTTCTGTCTTGTAATCCTTGGTTTGCATATCCCGACCTGTACGCTTTGGTCCGTGTATCTTGTGTCGCGAGTCTATAAATCCTGCCCTGTAATCCTTGGTTTGCATATCCCGACCTGTACGCTTTAGTCCTCGTATCTTGTTCCGCAAGTCTGTAAGTCCTGACCTGTAATCCTTGGTTTGCATATCCCGATCTGTACGCTTTGATCCGGGTATCCTGACCCGCAAGTCCGTAAGTCCTTGTTAGGATCTTCGGATGGCTAGAGAGGGGGGGTGTGAATAGCCTCCTCTAAAACTTAACTAAAATCTTCAATCAAATCGTTAGCGCAGCAGAAATATGCACATGAAAATCTAATACAAGGAAAAGAAAGACACACACCACTAACACCAGTATGTACGAGGTGTTGGTGCAATATCCCTCAGGTCAAGGTTGACCTGGGTAACCAAGCTGAGTCTTGGTTTGGGTTTAGATGTTTGACAATAAGATATTGATTGAAGAAGAGTCAAGTAGGTCAAGGTTGACTGGATACTTGATTGGGAAGTCCTAACTGGGATGTTAGGCTAAATGAAAGTCCTGGTGAGTGAAGCCAGGCAGAAGAAAAGTCCTGGTGAGTGAAGCCAGGCAGAAGGAAGTCCTAGTGAGTGAAGCTAGGCAAATGGAAATCCTGGTGAGTGAAGCCAGGTGAAAGTCCTAGTGAGTGAAGCTAGGCAGATGGAAATCCTGGTGAGTGAAGCTAGGTGAAAATCCTGGTGAGTGAAGCCAGGCAAGGGAAAATCCAGATGGATCAAGGATGATTGGACATCTGGTGTTGGGAAGTCCAAGTAGGTCAAAGGATTGACTGGATACTTGGCATGAAAGAAAAGTCCAAGTAGGTCAAAGGGATTGACCGGATACTTGGCACAGAGAAAAGTCCAAGTGGGTCAAAGGGATTGACCGGACACTTGGTAAGGGAGTCCTAGCAGGTCAAGGGAGTGACTAGATGCTAGGCATGACATACCAACAGGTCAAGGTTGACCGAATGTTGGTTAGGGATGTTTGGGACTTGGTTTTGGACAAAACCAGCGTCGGATCGATCCGTGGATCGATCCAGCTCGGATCGATCGGATCGATCCGCACCGCCCCAACAGAGCTTCTGGATCGATCCGTGGATCGATCCAGATGTCCCAATCGATCAGTGGATCGATTGGGACGCGGCTGCTTCGCGCGATAAGCGCTGGATCGATCGATCCAGGCGCGTTTCCAGAGCACAGAGGCGCTCTGGATCGATCCGTGGATCGATCCAAAGCCTCCCCGATCGATTGGGAACATTCGAATCGATCGGGATCCGACCGTTGACATCGTTTATAGCTGCAGGCGTTCGATGGCTGCGGTAAGAACTTCACCGATTCATTCCAGATTCATCACAGCTCCTCCCCAGCACTCTCTAAGCTCCTCACCGCCAGTTCTTGAAGGTTCTTGGAGGTTCATCCAAGTCAAGAGGCGAGTTGCAACGAGAAGAAGAAGAAGCTAGGGTTTTTACTGCATCTCTTGTAAGCTTTTGCTTATTCTTTACTACCCTTTCTTCTACTTGTATTGAGAGTCTTGTAGGGCTTCTCCGCCTTCGGTAGTTACCGAAAAGGAGTGTTTATTAGTGGAGGTGTGTGTGTGTGCGTGGATCCTTGGACTAGTCACCTCTTGTGAGGTGGATACCAAGTAAAATCCTATTGTTAGCATTGTTGTAGTTTGTTTCTTTGTATTCCGCTGCGCATCACTTCTAAAGAAACAAGCAACGAAGCACGACGAGCTATTCACCCCCTCTAGCTACTTTTGGTCCTAACAAGTGGTATCAGAGCGAGGCCGCTCTTCACCGGAATCATCGCCGGAAGGGTCAAGCATAACAAGAATCCAGAGAGGGTGACTCTTTGGAGCAAGACCAAGAGGAGGACTCCGAGGTTGAGAGATACTCAATCTCCGAAGAAGAGGAAATCCAAGAAGCTTCATCCTCAAGGGAATGCAACGAAGGGAACAAGGAGGGAGCATACTCCTTGTTTCATATTCAAGATGATGAAGCCTCCACCTCTAGGATTGAGGGGGAGCAATCCTTGGTGACACCGGATCAAGAAGAAGAAGAAGCTTCTACATCCGGGTCAAGAGAAGCTTCTACCTCCGGATCCAAAGAAAAAGATGCCACCCCTACAAGCAAAGGTATAAATATTTCAATTAATAATAAAAATCATATTATATGCTTTGAGTGTAGGGAACATGGGCACTACAAGAGCAAGTGCCCTAAATTGGCCAAGAAGAAGGGCCAAGTGGCACAAAAGGGCAAGGCGAAGCCCAAGGAGATCATTCCCAACACAAAGAAGAGCAAGGAGCATATTATATGCTTCTCTTGCAATCAAAAGGGGCATTACCGAAGTCAATGCCCCAAGGGGAAGAAGGTGGTCAAGGCTCAAGGAGGCACTAGGCAAGGGGGAGCCTCCAAGGTAAAGAAGAAGGTAACATTTATTGAGCCTACCCCTTTACATTATGGTAAAAAGCATGATAGTTCTAACTTTTATCATTTTAATGCGATTTACCATAAGAATAGGAAGCATGAGGGCTTTAAGGAAAAGCATGTGGCCCTACATGCCAAAACTACTATCCCTAAGGCTAGGAATGTAGGTAAAAACCTAGGCGATAACTCTAAGGATGTAAGATACAAGCCTAGAAACAAAAATGCTCATGGATCAAATGAAAAACCAAAAACTAAGGACTTAGTGATAGAAAATCAAGTCTTGAGGTCAAGACTTGATAAAATGGAAAAGACCCTAAAAAGGATGGAAAATATCCTATTAGGGCAAAATGAGCATAACCTAGGTCTAGGAGTACAAAAGTCATCCAATGGCCATAGAGGTTTGGGATACAAACCAAAGGCTAAGAAGGATGTGCCCTCTTACCATAGAGTTCCATATAGTTATGGAACAAACCCTAGGTCTAGTGGTCAAGCCAAGAATACTAGGGAAGTCATCCCTAAGAGTATTTTTGCAATAAATGTGACTAAGATTTCTAAATGTGCATAGCTATGATCTAGTCAGGATCGTGCAATGCCTCATCAACTAATTTTGGTTCGATTTCTGAGATCAAGGCGACCTCATTAGACTCATTTCTAAAGAATGATCTGGTTCTAACCCCTTGTTGGATGTCTCCAACAATCTGGTCTTGAGGATGACTAGATGCTATCCTAGACTGCCTTGGTGTTGGCGGTGTCTCATGAGTGGTCTCACTGGACACAGGCAAGGACTCAGTATCAGGCAAAGGATCAGCCTGAGCCCTTTGTTGCCTTTGTTCATCATCATCGGAGTTAACTTCGACTCTTTCTATATTTTAATCATTCAAACTTAGACTTCTAAGTTCAAATTGAATTTCTCCTACATCCCTCGATTGATCATTTGATTTAGGGATTTCTTCAAATGCTACATCTGAGGACTCTTCAATCAATTTAGTCCTATTGTTGTAGACTCGATAGGCTTTGCTGATGAGAGAGTACCCGACCAGTATCCCTTCATCAGCCTTAGCCGTGAACTTTCGAAGATGATCCTTGGTGTTCAAGATAAACACCTTACAACCAAACACCCTAAGATGTTTAATTGTAGGGGGTTTTCCAAACCAAAGTTCATGGGGAGTCTTTCCTAAAACCTATGTATCAAGACTCGGTTTTGCACATAGCAAGCTGTATTTACAGCTTCAGCCCATAAGTAGCTCGGTAGTGAGTACTCATTGAGCATGCTTCGTGCAGCCTCTTGCAAGACTCGATTCTTTCTCTCCACAACCCCATTTTGCTGTGGGGTCCTTGGAGTAGAGAACTCATGCCTATATCCTTTTTCTTGACAAAATTCTAAAAATCTATGATTTTGAAATTCTCCACCATGATCACTTCTAATTGTTTTAATTGTTGTTGATTTTTCATTTTCAATTCTTCTACAAAAGGAAACAAAAATATCTATGGTTTGATCCTTATTTTTCAAAAAGAAAGTCCATGTATATCTAGTAAAGTCATCAATGATCACTAAGAATATCTACTTCCATTCAATGAAATGACATTACTACAATCAAATAAGTCCATATGCAATAAAGCTAAAGCAGTAGAGGTACTTACAGCGCTTTTACCTTTATGAGACACTTTTGTTTGCTTACCCTTTTGACATGCATCACATAATTTTGTCTTTTGGTACTTAATGCTTGGTAGGCCTCGCACTAATCCTTTGTTGGCCAGCTTTCGAATATTCTTCATGTTTACGTGGGCCAACCTCCTATGCCAAAGCCATGATTCTTCTTCTTTTGACATGAAGCACTTAGCAGAGGCATTAGTAGCACTTTTAAAAGATACTTGATAAATGTTATCTACCCTTTTGCCTACTAGTACCGTGTCAAGTGTGTCAATGTGTTTGACCAGACATTGACTTGAATGAAACTCAATTGTGTAACCTGTATCACACAATTGGCTGACACTTAGGAGATTAAAGGTCATCCCCTTGACTAGAAGGACATTCTTGATTTGGAGACATTCAGATATATGAATGTCTCCAACTCCTATAACCTTAAGGCTACCATTATTACCAAATGATACATTACCTCTATTTTTATTTTGAAGGGTGGTAAAGAGTGACTTGTCCCCGGTCACGTGCTTGGAGCATCCACTATCAACAAACCAAGTTGATAGATGCTCCCCCTTGACCAATGCCTACAAGACACGAAAAATAGATGTTTTAGGTACCCAAATCTTGGGACCTAATGCATCTACAATGAAAGACCTAGGAACCCATGCCTTGGTCACAACCTTCCTAGTCTCATGAACCCTAGAAGCATGTGATCTATGAAATTGGGTTCTAGACACTAGTGAAATGAAACTAGACTCCTTAGGTTGATATCCTAACCCAGCCTTGTTGTAGACCACCCTTTAGGCATTTAGAATCATATCTAAGGTCTTAGAGCTAGTTGAGAATTTTTCAAGCATTTTCTTGAGTCTCTCAACTTCACCCTTTAAGGCTTTGTTTTCATCCTCAAGGACCTCTAGATGTAGGTCATCAACCTCATCTTCCCTAAGGGCCCTCAAGTGCTCTACTTCATCTTTTAATGATTTAATTTGAGTTTTTGATTTCTTAAGCAAAGTAGATAAATGTGCAATGGTTTTATAACATTTCTCTAAATGAGGAGAGGTTACCTCTTCATCATCCGAAGATGATGAAGCCGCGGTTGAGGTGTCACTTGTGTCACCATCACTCCCGGAATCCGGTTCCTCCCTTGCCATGAACGCTAATTGACATGTGTTTTTCTCCTTCTTCTCTTCCTCCGATGAGCTTGAGGAGGATTCATCCCAAGTAGCCTTGAGAGCTTTCTTCTTCTTGGCCCTTTCCTCCTTCTTCTTGAGTTTTGGACACTCGCTCCGATAGTGTCCTTTCTTGTTACACTCATAACAAGTAACATTAGTTTTATCAACATTTTGATCGATAGGTTTACCTTTCCCTTTGTATCTCCGGCTTCTTCTCATGATTCTCCTTACAAAGTTGGTCATCTCGCTTGATGATGATCCACCTTCATCATCGGACTCGGAGGAGGATGAGGATGAGGATGAGGATGAAGGAATCTCTTTTTCCTTCTTCTTTTCTTTCTTCCTTCTTCCATCTTTGCTCTTTTCTCCTGCAACTAAGGCAATACTTTCTCTTTTTGACCCTTGTTAGCAAACTCATGGAGTTCCATTTCACAAAAAAATTCATCTACTTTAACAATTGAAAGGTCCTTGGAGACCTTGTAGGCATCTATCATAGATGACCACAGGGCATTCCTAGGAAAGGCTTTGAGAGCATACCTTACGAGATCGCGATTCTCTACGCATTCATCTACGAAATGAAGACCATTGATAATTTCTTTGAACCTTCCGTGTAGTTCACTTACCGTCTCGTTCTCCTTCATGGTGAGGTTTTGTAGTTGATTTAAGAATAAATCTCTCTTGGCGATCCGAGAGTCTCGAGTTCCTTCTTGGAGCTCGATGAGCTTGTTCCACAAGTCTTTTACGCTCGTGAATGGACCTACCTTGACGAGTTGATCCTTGGCTATCCCACATTGTAGAGTGACCACTGCCTTGGCATCAGCTTGTCCTTTGCGAGTTTGCTCGGTGGACCACCTTGATGAGTCAAGTTCCTTACCTTCTTCGTCCTTCGAAGGTGTAAACCCTTCCTTGACGGAGAACCACATTGAGATGTCGGTCTTGAGATAATATTCCATGCGGCTCTTCCAGTATTGAAAGTCTGCTCCGTCGAAGTAGGGTGGACGATTGGTGCTAAACCCTTCCTTCATAGCCATCTTCTTGCTCTTTAGGGTGTTAATCCGGATGAAGAGCACCTTGCTCTGATACCACTTGTTAGGATCTTCGGATGGCTAGAGAGGGGGGGTGTGAATAGCCTCCTCTAAAACTTAACTAAAATCTTCAATCAAATCGTTAGCGCAGCGAAAATATGCACATGAAAATCTAATACAAGGAAAAGAAAGACATACACCACTAACACCAGTATGTACGAGGTTCAGGGATAACTTGCCCCTACTCCTCGGCGTGTCCGTAAGGTGGACGATCCCTTGATCTTTCGGTAGATCACACCCCGGATAGATACCGGCTAAAGATTTCTCCTTCTCGGTGGAGTAACCTCTCCACAAAGTCTCAGAAGATATGTAAATAAAGAACAAGACTTACAGATCAGTGGCTAAAGAGAATGAAGAAAAACGCTCACAGCCACGCGAAGACAACAGTTAAACAGAGCACAATAAGGAAGCACAGCCAAGAACTCAAAGCTCAGCACCCTTGCTTGATCGACCGAGAGGTTTTTTTTTTTCGAACCTCTCTTCATCCTTCTTCTTATGCCTCTGCTTCCACTACGTTCAGCCTGTCCCGAATTGCTGTCAACCAGCACCGAATCCCTGTTGCAAGCTACGACGTCGCCAATCACTCTTCCTCCTCCTCTGGTTCTCTGAACTCACACCAATAGAACCCATGGTCTTCACTGGGGTCTCTGAGCTCGAACCAATGAGTAAGAGTCAAGCTGATTCCCAACTGATCGCAGCCAGATCACAGCCTGATCGCAGCCAGTAACCGTTGATGCTCCAATTGCACCATTTGCAGCAAAACACAGTAGAAAGAACCCTTTGTCTTATTCTTCTGATGGAGCTTAATTTGAATTTAAGCATTGGCATGATACCTGCAACCTGCAACTTAAAAAGCTAATAGCAGATGGTTAAATCAGATGGATCAGAAGTTGCAGAGAAACAGCAGAAACTTCAAACAGTATTGTGGATCGGTCAATAGATCGATCCACAGCTTGTTGGACCGATCAGGCTATGGCCTGATCGGTCCAGGAGAGCTCTGATCGATCTGTGGACCGATCAGGCTATAGGTGGATCGGTCCACAGACCGATCCCCTATACTCTCTCCTGAACTTCATTGCCTCCTGATCGGTCTCCAGACCGATCAGTAAATCTCACAGAGTGTTACTGATTGGTTACTGATCGGTTACAGACCGATCAGTAATTCTCACAGTGAGTTACTGATTGGTTACTGATCGGTCTGGTGACCGATCAGATAACCATAGTATCACTGGATCGGTCAACAGACCGATCAGATATCCATAGTATCACTGGATCGGTCAACAGACCGATCCAATGCCTATGTAGGTAGGTTTAGAGCTTCGCAGCCCTAAACCCTAAAGTCTTCCTGGTCTAGAGAACGAGCTACCGAGCCCTCTCTGACCTAGTCCGGAGAACGAGCTACCGACCCCTCTCCGACTTCATCCGGTCTAGAGAACGAGTTACCGAGCCCTCTCTGACCTAGTCCGGAGAATGAGCTACCGAGCCCTCTCCGACTTCGTCCGGTCCAAAGAACGAGCTACCGAGCCCTCTCTGACCTAGTCCGGAGAGCGAGCTACCGACCCCTCTCCGACTTCGTCCGGTCCAGAGGACGAGCTACCGAGCCCTCTCAGACCTAGTCCGGAGAATGAGCTACCGAGCCCTCTCCGACTTCGTTCGGTCCAGAGAATGAGCTACCGAGCCCTCTCTGACCTAGTCCGGAGAACGAGCTACCGAGCCCTCTCCGACTTCGTCCGATCCAGAGAACGAGCTACCGAGCCCTCTCTGACCTAGTCCAGAGAACGAGCTACCGAGCCTTCTCCGACTTCGTCCGGTCTAGAGAACGAGCTACCGAGCCCTCTCTGACCTAGTCTGGAGAACGAGCTACCGAGCCCTCTCTGACTTCGCGTGCCAAGTTTCCATACTTGGACTTTTCCCTTCCACCTGATCAACATTGATCAGTAATCAATCCGAGTTTAATTAATATCTGATACAAACTTAAATCAGTGTCAACATCAAAACAACAGCCAGGTCAGACCGTATCAACAGTCCTGACATGTAATCATTGATTTGCATGTCCTGATCTGTACGCTTTGATCCGGGTATCCCGACCCGCAAGTCCGTAAGTCCTGATCTGTAATCCTTGGTTTGCATATCCCGACCTGTACGCTTTAGTTCTCGTATCTTGTTCCGCAAGTGCATAAGTCTTGACCTGTAATCCTTGGTTTGCATATCCCGATCTGTACACTTTGATCCGGGTATCCCAACCCGCATGTCAGTAAGTCCTGATCTGTAATCCTTGGTTTACATATCCTGACATGTACGCTTTGATCCATGTATCCTGTACCGTAAGTCTATAAATCCTGACCTGTATATCCTACCTTCCGAGTTCCTACTTGACATGTAGGCCTAACTCCGGTCTGCCACTTGTGCCCGACCAGGACCACCCTGTAACCTGGCCCTTTGCACCCCACGTAGGTCGGACTTTTGACCTCTACGTAGGCCGGACTTTTGACCGCCACGTAAGCTTGACTTCTGACCGCCACGTGAGCTTGACTTTTGACTGCCTCGTCGGCTTGACTTCTTACCACCCCGAGGGCTTGACTTCCGACCACGTCTGCTGTCCGACCCCACTATCATGCACCGTATCACAAGTCTCCCCTTCAAGTCTAATCGAAGAAGGCTCCAGTCCGACTGACTAGACCCAAGTCCTGTCATCACCTGACCTGCCCTTTGTGCCTCTTTAGTTACTGACCCTTTTCCCGATATCCCACTCAGAATTTATCACCCTTCCTAATTGAGTCTTTATTGCCTGCACATTTACTCCGCTATCCTCGATCCTGCTATTTTTCCATAAATGCCACACTATTTCCCAAATATCTTCACATGTTCCGAAGTTAACTCTTCACATTCCCCTCCTTTAAAAGAGGGGTCGCGTATACTGTTGCCTTCACTTTCCTCAGGCTCCCTTTGTACTCATGGAATCATACGAGGTATCTTCTCCGCACCATCAACTCGCTCATTTGACCCAGCCGCTAACTCACAGAGATGAGACTCTGCTTGAAATGACGTAGAGTAGGGACCTTCAGTCCTCTCTCCGTCGGAAAATGGAAGAACTCTGGCTAGCGGCTAAATCCAGAACTCGAGCCGAGGTAGCTCTCAAGCATAAGGCTCATTCAGACCTTAGGAGTCTAACTCATTTTATTACCTATTTGAAACTGAAGCATGTGGATACTATAACCCTCCTACAAGAGGAAAACCAGATCAAAGATGAAACCATCACCCATCTGCAAAGCAATATTCGATGTATCAAGGAAGAACTGGCTAAAGCGCAGGCTCATCTAGCGAAGGGGAATCAGGCGTCTTGTTCTTGTAATAGCGTGAACCCTTGACAAATATTGTCTAACTCTTATTAAATAAACCTTGTTCTAGATCTACCTTATCTGCCTATTAAGTTGTGGGTATGTATCTCCTTATCTTTCCTATTATCATGTTCCATATGCACATGTCCCCAAGAGAATTTGCTAGAAAAGATAATTTAGAAAGGATAATTTACTTACCACACTATTTTCTTACCATAAGGGGTGGGAAGTCGTGGTTCATACGGACCCGCCTGCTTGCATCTCATATTGGCAATAGAAGTATGGTTACAGATCTGTTGAGCATGAAAGTATACCTCGCGGCTTCACATTGAGGCGAGAGTAGGAGATACCGACTGAGAAAGTCATTAGTCTTGAGAGCAGACTCACTTATAACTCGCACTGAGGCGAGAGTCTGGGACCCGACCTGGAAGGTCGTTGGGCGTGAGATCATGCTCACTTATAACTCGCACTAGGGCGAGAGTCTGGGACACTGACCTGGAAAGGTCGTTGGGCGTGAGAGCGTGCTCACTTATAACTCGCACTGGGCCGAGAGTCTGGGACACCGACCTGGACAGTCGTTGGGCGTGAGAGCATGCTCATTTATAACTCACATTGAGGCGAGAGTCTGGGACACCGACCTGGAAAGGTCGTTGGGCGTGAGAGCATGCTCACTTATAACTCACACTGGGGCGAGAGTCTGGAACAGCGACCTCGAAAGGTCGTTGGACGTGAGAGCATGCTCACTTATAACTCGTATTGGGGCGAGAGTCCGGGACACCGACCGGGAAAGGTCGTTGGGCGTGAGAGCATGGTCACTTATAACTCTCACTGGGGCGAGAGTCTGGGACACCGACTTGGAAAGGTCGTTGGGTGTGAGAGCATGCTCACTTATAACTCGCACTGGGGCGAGAGTCTGTGACACCGACCTGGAAAGGTCGTTGGGCATGAGAGCATGATCACTTATAACTCGCACTGGGGTGAGAGTCTGGGACACCGACCGGGAAAGGTCGTTGGGCGTGAGAGCATGCTCACTTATAACTCACACTGAGACGAGAGTCTGGGACACCGACCTAGAAGGGTCGTTGGGCGTGAGAGCATGCTCACTTATTACTCGCACTGGGGCGAGAGTCTGGGACACCGACCTGGAAAGGTCGTTGGGCATGAGAGCATGCTCACTTATAACTCGCACTGGGACGAGAGTCTGGGACTCCGATCTGGAAAGGTCGTTGGGCGTGAGAGCATGCTCACTTATAACTCGCCCTAGGGCGAGAGTCTGGGACACCGACATGGAAAGGTCGTTGGGCGTGAGAGCATGCTCACTTATAACTCGCACTGGGGAGAGAATCTTTGACACCGACCTAGAAAGGTCGTTGGGCGTGAGAGCATGCTCACTTATAACTCGCACTGGGACAAGAGTCTGGGACACCGACCTGGAAAGGTCGTTGTGTTGATTGATACTCGGAATATCGTACCGGTTCCCCTATACAAAATTTTTGTACAAGTTCTGAACCATTCCTAACAACCTATTGTGTTCTTTAGAAATTAAATTAGGAATCGCAAACGGAACTTAACATTATTGATTCCAAATTTAACTTATCTATTCTTAGAGGTTTAGACTTGGATCGCAAACGATACTTAACATTATTGATCTAAATCCACCCATGTTACAAATTCAATTAAATATTAATTTCAGATATTGGCTTCCAGGTTAAACATGGCGACGCACTAGACCTTCTTGGGTATGGGAGCATCCACCACTTCCTAAACAAAGCCTTTCAACGAAATTTAATATTTAATTCCCTTATAGTAATCCTAGGTTTAACCAAAAGGAACAATCGAATCACATAATCGAAAAAAACAAAAGAACACAAACTCGAATTACAAATTCGAAACCTAGAATCATATGCCTCTTGTGTTTGGTGTTTTAAAATCTATACAAAGAAAACTAGTATGATGCGGAATAGAATTACTAGTTATACCTTTCTTTGTAAGCAACAACCTCTTGATCTTCTATCGTATTCCTCTTCTTATCTCAGACGCCGTGTGGGTGACGATCTACCGAGACGAGAACCACCCAAGCTTCCTTCTTCTCCAAGCAAGTTTCGGCCACCACAAGAACTCCAAGAGAAGATGGGGTTCGGCCACCACCAAGCTCCAAGGGATGCTAAGAAACAAGACTTCCCATCTCTCCTTCTTCCTTTAGCAAGATCCGACCACCAACTAAGCTCCTTGAGATGAAGATGTCGTCGGCCAAGGAAGAAGAATAGGAGAGGGAGAGGAAGAGAGGGGTCGGCCACCAACCAAGGAAAAGAGGAACCAAAGAAGAGATATTGTTATGGGGTGAGACACCTACCCTCTCTTTTATATTCCTTGGTTTTGGCAAATAAGGAAAGTTTTATTAAAACTTCCTTATTCTCTTTGCCAATGAAAGGAAAGTTTAATAAAATTTCCCTTTCAAATTATATATGGTCGGTCATCTTAATCCCTCCAAATAAGGAAAGTTTTCAACACAAAATTAAAACTTCCTAATTTGTTTCCAAAAATTTTTAAATAAAATTTCTCTTTTGGTCGGCCATCTTAATTTGTTTCCTAATTTGTTTTCATGGTTGGTCATAAAAGGAAACTTTTATAAATTAAAATCTCTCTATTAAAACATGTGGATGATTTACAAAAAGGAAAGTTTTCTCTAAAATTAAAATATTTCTTTCAATCTACAAATAAGGAAAGATATCAAATCTTTTCTTAATCTTTTGTAGAAACTATAAAAGGAAAGATTTAATTTTAAAACTCTCTTTTAAATCATGAGGATGGTTAAAAAAAGGAAAGTTTTATCAAAAATTAAAATCTTCCTTTTAACTACAAATAAGGAAAGATATCAAACCTTTCACTTAATCTTTTATAGACAACTATAAAAGGAAAGATTTAAATTTTAAACTCTCTTTTAAAACCATGACTTCCACATAAGAAAGATTTAAAAAAAATAAAAACCTTTTAATTTATTGTGGCCGGCCATACTAAGCTTGGGTTCAAGCTAGGGTCGGCCACCTAATGAAACCAACTCACCTTGGTTTGGCCAGCCCTAGCTTGGGCTCCAAGCTAGGCTTGGCCAACCACTTTAAGGTGGGTATGGGTGGGTATAATACTTTATAAATAAAATGCTACGATAGGGACCGAGAGGAGGAATTGGTTTTGGTATCCCGATGAAATTAAGCTTCCCGTGTTCGTCCCGAACACCCAACTTAATTTCATCAATAATAAACTAGTATTATTGTTGCTTTTTATTTGAGTTGAAAAAATGGGAAAGGTATTGTTTTCTTTTTCAAGTTATTCACTTCTCCCTCTTACCGACCTCTAAGGGTCCTAACAGTTTGTTTATCTTAACGAGTCTCATTAAACAAGCTCAAACGAGCTTTTATATCGAATCAAGCTTCGAATAGCTCATCAGAGGCTTGGTTCATTTACACCTCTACGGGTTGGCTAGAATGACTGACTCACTTCGCAATAGACCAATAGTAGGTGATAGTATACATGTTTCCTCGTCCGGTCACAAAATTGGATAAGTTTATATGCCCCAGCCGTACAAAAATTTGGCCAGAATAAATACAACCCAGCTTAATATATTGACCAAACCTCTCAAAACGAAGTAGGTTTTCTCTGGGTGGCCTATCATATGCCTGGTCGGGTAAAAGGACGATCGAGCCTACAACACCTATCCTCATGTTACCACCTGGATGGAATTCCAACAAAGCATAGATTACTAGAGGAATTTTCAAGAAGCATGAGGCACTATATTATCTCTCGAGTAGATTTCCATCATGACTATGCCACTATATCATTCTCCGAACAAATGTCTCAAGGTTGTGCAAAATATGACAGAGCAACTTAATGATCAATCAAGATACATGCAGTATAATATACGACAGAGCATATCATGCAAAATGAAACTGAACATTCCAATCTGTTGGTACCCCAAGGTAGTTTTGATGTGATCAAACAAGTTAAGTTTGGTCTTGTTGTGTTTAACCTTGTGTCTAAGTGTACAGGAACTTAGGAGCATAGGACATCGAGCGAAAGGCACAGCTAGCGATAAGGACGACACGGGAGAGAGCCAACGAGCTCGATGTGTCTGAAGGACGAGATGCTATGGAAGAGTACACCGGCGGACGAGAATGGAGTGTACAGTGTTTCCGAGGGACAAGAAGCCGGAGCAAAAGATTACTCGAGGAGCAAAAGATGCAACTGTCCGAAGGACGAAAAACTGTGGAAGAGTATACTGATGGATGAGAAGGAAGCAAGTAGCGATTCTGAGGGATGAGAAGTTGGAGCGGAAGTTTGTTCGAGAAGGTCGGAAGTTGGGTTCAGGTGAGCTCTATTCCGGATGGTCGAAATCACTCAAGCGAGCATTGCCGGAGTGGAAGACCCGGACGGAGGCTAGCGGAACCGAAGGACGCTCAGACCAAAAGTCAGTAAAAGGCTGACTTCTGATGGCCGGGCGCCCGGAGCAGGTCGGGGCGCTCGGACCAGGTCGGGGCGCTCGGACCAGGTCGGGCGCCCGGACCAGTCCGGGGCGCCTGGAACCATTCCGAGCGCCCGAACCCCAACTTTTATCCAGATAAACATGACTTTTGATCGTTGTGTCAGGGATAGATTTCTATCCCATTCCAGGTGCCTGGAACGCTTCTAGACGCCCCAAGCAGGGTTATATAAACAGTCATGCTCCTATAAGCTAAGGAGAATAAGAAACTGTGAAACAACACTTGTACGCTTTTAGTTTTCTGTTTAGCTCTCTGATTCTGTGTTATCATTGCTATAAAGAGGTTTCTCTGTCTGAAAGAAAAATTAGTGTGCTTTACTTCCTTGGATTAACAACCTCCCCGGTTGTAACCAAGTAAATTCTCGGTGCCCCTGTCTTTTAATTTCTTTATTATACTTATACAAGTGTTAGATTTATAAAGCTGTAAATATGAGAAAAGTCTTTTTGTTTTGTTTTTGTACAGGAGATATTCAACCCCCCCTAGCCGGTCGCCAAGGGTCCTAACATAATCAAGCCGCCAGCTTAAGAATCGGTCAAGATATATTCAACAGACAACATCCCAACCAGTTGTCAACTTAAGGACCACCCGAGATATCTTTAGCAAGCAATATCTTAAGAACCTGTCATAATAACAACCATGTGTCAGAGAATATTCTTCTGAAACCTTTTTTAGGGACCAACCTATCCCCCATTAGCCGACCACTTATAACAACATATTTCTTCATTAACCGTAATGATAACAGAAACTATAAATGACAAAAGAGGTATACATATGAGTAAATGGAAGATTCCTCAGATGATTACTGCATGTTGCCTTAGTCATACCTTCTCCTTTACCTAATAACCTCTGAAACACTTTGCCACTCATGATTACAGAGGTTATGTGAGGTGGTATATAAAGGAGAGTCCTCTCCATGACGAAGGTATGCTCTCTGATCATTTGCAATTCATCCTTATGCACGCGTATGTTACTGTTCTTCTTCCACCCGCTCAAGCATTCACTAACTTGAGTGTCGGAGGGCCTTCGCCAGGGACTCCCCCTAGTTTCTTGGCACTGACATTTTATTAGATTGTTTCTGTGTGCATAGGATCAGAGGGAAGCTTTGTTGGGACCGAAAAGTAGCTAGAGGGGGGTGAATAGCTCGTCGCGTGCTAGGTGCTCGTCGTTGCTTGTTTCTTCAAAGATGCGCAGCAGAAATACAAGAAACAAACCACACAACGCTAACAAGGTTGGTTTACTTAGTATCCACCTCACAAGAGGTGACTAGTCCAAGGATCCACACCTACTCACGCACCCTCCACTAATAAAACCCTCCTTTTCGGTAACTACCGAAGGCGGAGAAGCCCTACAAGTTCACACTACAAGAAGAAGGGGAAAGAATACAAAATACAAGCACAAAGCTTACAATGAGTACAAGAAAACCCTAACCCTAGCTTTCTTCCTCTTACTATAGATCCACCTCTTGACTTGGAAGAACCTCCAAGAACTTCAAGAACTGGCGTGGAGAGCTCTGTGGAGTCGCTGGTGAAGATCTGAGTTCTATCGTGAAAGCGATATCGAAGGAAATGAACACATGCGGCTTAAATCGACGCTAATGGTCGAATCCCGATCGATTGGAATGCTCCCAATCGATCGGGGAGACTTTGGATCGATCCACGGATCGATCCAGAGTGCCTCTGTGCTCTGGAAAAATACCTGGATCGATCCACGGATCGATCCAACGCTTATCGCGCGAAGCAGCAGCGTCCCAATCGATCCACTGATCGATTGGGACCTCTGGATCGATCCACTGATCGATCCAGAGGCTTTCTGTGCGCTGGGAAACTGCCTGGATCGATCCACTGATCGATCCACTTATCGATCCACTGATCGATCCACTTATCGATCCACTGATTGATCCACTGATTGATCTAGCTCTTGGTTTTTACCCAAAACCAAGTCCCAAGCCTCCCAAACCAACATTCGGTCAACCTTAACCTGTTGGTACGTCATGCCTAGCATCTAGTCACTTCCTTGACCTGCTAGGACTCCCTCACCAAGTGTCCGGTCAATCCCTTTGACCCACTTGGACTTTTCTCCTCTTACCAAGTATCCTGTCAATTCCTTTGACCTACTTGGACTTTTCTTCATCGTGCCAAGTATCCGGTCACTCTCTTGACCTACTTGGACTTTCACCTGATGTCTGATCAACCTTGACCCATTTGGATTTTCCCCCGTGCCTGGCTTCACTTACCAGGACTTCCATTTTGCCTAGCTTCACTCACTAGGACTTCTCTTGTGCCTGGCTTCACTCACCAGGTCTTTCACCTTGCTTCACTCACTAGGATTTTCCTCTGTCTGGCTTCACTCACCAGGACTTTCACCTAGCTTCACTCACTAGGATTTTCTCACTGCCTAACTTCACTCGCTAGGTCTTTCACCTGGCTTCACTCACCAGGACTTTCCTTCTGCCTGACTTCACTCACCAAGACTTCTCTTTTTCCTGACATCCCAGTTAGGACTTCCCAGTCAAGTATCCGGTCAATCCTTGACCTACTTGACTCTTGTTCAATCAACCTTGTATTGTCAAACATCGAAACACAAACCAAGACTCAAGCTTGGTCAACCAGGTCAACCTTGACCTGAGAGATATTGCACCAACAAGCTTCTTCTCAAAGGAAAAGGTCTTCTACGGTCAACCATCGATCCGTCGTGTTTAACGCATCATCTCTGCAACTCTCAGACAAGATCATACAACAATGACTTTATATTTTGATTTTTCCCATTTAAGTGATAACATAGTTAAAATAATATAAGTATCTCGGGTAAGTTTTGATGTGATCAACCGGGTTAAGTTAGGTAATATTGTATTTGATCCTTGTGTCTAAGTGTGCATGAACTCAGGAATACAAGAAGTCAAGTGGAAGATGCAACAGACGAGAACGATGGCACGGGAAACGAGTCACTACAAGAAAATTGGACTTTTACAACACTTAAAAGACAACGCTTTTTTTAAAAAGCGTTGTCATTTTTTTTTTAACAACGCTTTTAGTGAAAAGCGTTGTCTATTTCTTTATTTTCTTACTAATAGACAACGCTTTTTTAAAAATCGTTGTCTTTTAGCGATTTTTGTGGGTCAACGACAACACTTCTTGAAAAGTGTTGTCTATTACTATTTTTTAAGTGTTGTCTATTATCAAGTTCTCATCTAAATTAAATCTAAAATGATACAAACCGTTGGATCAAGTAAGGAGTTGAAAAACCCTAGGTTTCACTCGCTTGCACCCACCAATCTTCCGAAAACCTCCCGAACCCCTCTCACAACTTCTCATCTCTCGCCTTCTCCATCCAACTCCTCCTCTCACGCCCTCTTGCCTCCGTCTCACCTTCCACCGCTGCCCTCATTTCCGCGCAAGGGCAACTCACGTACGACTCCACCTCCTCCTCTGCGTCCGCTCGACAGCTAAAGTGGTTCAACATTGGAGAGGTTGTCTTGTATTTGAAGGCCTCTTCGAGTTCTACCAGGCCTTTGCTGACGGCTCCATCGGCACCGCCGTGAAGATCAACCGCGAAGATGCCGACATTGCCATCAACTGGGCCGGCGGACTACACCACACCAAGAAGTGCGAGGCCTCTGACTTCTGCTACGTCAACGACATTGTCCTCGACATCCTTGAGCTCCTTAAGTACCACAGGGTAAGCCGACTGTACATTTTCTTCTGTTACTCTTCCATCATAGATTTTGTTCTTGCTTCACTGTTGGCGATCATGTTTAGCGTTGATTATTTTTTGCTTCTATGCAACTTACAGGATTTAGTAGTAATTAGAGGCAATTACAGTTTTATTTAATTTAGTTGATTTTCATTTGTTTTCCTGGTCTTAGGAAAGCCATTTCATTTATTTTATGTTCACACAGAAGCTCCATCGACATGAGGACGTTCTCACAAGGCGGCGACGAGCTTTTTGTTAGCCTTGTTGTAGCTCCTGACATCTGTGAGCACACATCAAAATCTCTCCTTTCCTCTTGTTTTTATCAGAATCAAAAGGTTTCAGAACAACAAATTCCGAAAAGTAATCTAAGAGGTTCGTGAAGATCATAGTCATTGCTACAACTTTGGGCATCCTTTTGTTCTTGATCGCGTCTGTGTTCATTTGGTGGAGAAGGAAAAGAATCAAAAGTATGTATGCTCAACCACTCATGTTAAATATTGCCGACTAGGTGTATGATGAAATGTCCTTATGAGTTTTACTTGTTGATTGGTATTTATTTTTCACATTTAACTACTACATTTAGATGTAAGTTTGTTCAATGACACATACTCATTTGCAACACAAAGCAAAGTCATCGAGGTGAACAAGAAAAAAAACATCACCTGGCAAAGTGACAAAGATCACAAATTTGGCAGTGATGTCTACCCTAAATATTTCCAGCAGGGAGGTCTCATATGAGGTGCCAAGCTGTAAGTGTTTTTCTGTCTTTCATTTCTATATCATATGTTGTATTCAAGTTGGTAGCAATCATTGTAATAAAATTTGCAGTTAAGCGAGCAAGAATATCTCATTGTTTGGATGAGGATAGCTGCCTTGCCATAGTTTAGAAAACTCTATGGGAGAATTGAGAGAGACCTCGCAGCCAATGAACAAATCTCAATGACAATAGAGAACAACTACAACACTTACAATTTTGAAGGGGAGAAGAGGTTGGTACTTTCTACTACCTCATGGATAGGTGGGAAGAATGGTTTCATTGGTGTTGCATATCTTACAATCGGTAGCCTTTGCATATTTCTTGTGGTAGCCTTCATGGTTCTTTATCTGCTCAAGCCTTGGTAAGTATCTTGCTCGTCGTTAGCATTTATGGTACGCAGTACAATGAATACATTTTTCTATAGTTGATAAGCAAAAATCAGGTTAACAAGGTTTGACTTGGAACTAATAGACTTGTTGCTCAGATTGATTTCAACTTCGATGTTACCTAGTGACAACTCATACAAATTGGTTCACTTGTTCTTGCAGGACCCTTGGAGATCCATCGTACTTATCTTGGAACAGAAACCCAGATGGACATTAGTGAAACTTTAAGCTCAAGTTGCATTCAAAAGTTGGTAAAGTTACAAATTTAGTTGCTCTAAATCAAAGTCTGCCAATCATGTGCAAACAATTTTCTTTGAGAATTCTGTAATCTGTAACTTCAATAGAGACCAAAGGAAATACAATGTTAGATCATTATGCAAATTGAACAGTCACGTCATGTTGACAATAGTATCATCATTTTGGGAATCATGTACCTAATTTTTATGTACACTGTGTATCTATCTCTATTATATATAGTGTACCTGGTTTTGATGTGTCATGACTCTGTTCTTTTTGTTAACTTATGGTTGATTTCATTTCTATGGTAGGGTCAAAGAAACATAATGGTTTTGTAAATATAAAAATAATGATTTTGTAAATAAAAAATCAAATATAATTTTTTATTTTTTTATTTTAAAAAGACAACGCTTTTAAAGCGTTGTAATAATGATATTTTTGCAAAAAATACACAACGCTTTTAAAGCGTTGCAAAAGCGTTGTCTTTGCTACAAACGACAACGCTTTAAAAGCATTGTCGTTGAACAGACTTTTAACAACAGTGCCTTTAACAACGCTTTTTCAGGCACAAAGACAACGCTTTAAAAGCGTTGTCTATTAGCTTTTTTCTTGTAGTGAGTTTACGGGTTTGGTGGATCAGAGGGATGAGAAGCTATAGAAGAGTACACCGGTGGAGTGAGAAGGATGTGTGCGGCGCTTCCGAGGGACGAAAAGCCGGAGTAAAAGACTGCTCGAGAAAAAGACCGGAATTGAGTTCTAATGAGCTCAACTCCGGATGGCCTGAGAATCATCCAAGTGACCAAACTCCAAGCTCCCGAACCACTTTGGACCAGAGCAGGCACCTCTTCGCGAATGTTGCTGCGAATGATATTCGGAGTCCATGTTAGCAACACTCTAGGTGCCCGATCCAGTCCAGGTGCCCGAGTTTCGATAAAGTGTTATCTTCAATCCATTGCAAGTAGATAAGGTGCACCGCTCGGGGCACTTGGATCCATTTCAGGCACCCAGAGAGCTGCCACGTCAACCAATGGTCAAATCTGACCAAAGGGTTATAAAATGAGATTTTATCCTCCTTTCGAATACAACACTTGTAAAATGACACACTTGCATTCAAATTTTGTTTTTGCGCTTTCAATGATTGTAAGAGGTCACTCCGCTTTCATCAAGGAGAACTTTTAGTGAGCTTCAACTCTCTTGGATGAACAATTATCCTAGTTATAATCAAGTAAAAACTTCTTATCTCTTACTCCCTTTTATGTTATTAATTTTATTTAAACTAACAGTATGTCTTTGCTAAGAATGAAGTAAAAAAAAAGTGTGTATTTTATTTATAGGATAATTCATCTTCTTTTTATCGGTCTCATCGGGACTTACAAATAACATTTCAAGGAATAAAATAAACGATTGAGACTTCATGACACTTATTATATTTTAAATAAATATTATTTAATCACGATCGATCATCTAAAAGTTAGCATTTAGCTTCTACGACATGTAGATGCTAGTTGCTACAGAAGCTAGTTACTAGTTTATACAACAAGCTAGTGAACCCCAGAGTTATGGTACAATGACAGAACATTCAAATTATTATTTAAGTATACAACGAGTAACTTTATATCATTTTAATTTTTCTTTTCTAATAATAACCTCATTAAAATAATATTTTAACCAGTAAATCAAACCTATAAATTTTGCAATATATATAGCAGTTATCTTCTAACTCCTAGACAGTAGAAATTAACCGGTAACCTTTATAACTTGTCTGAATCCAAAAATATTTTTATGATAAAATTATATAGAAAAATACTCTTTTGACTTTTTTTATTATTATTAATCGGATGTTTCTGTTAATGCAGTGTTCTTTCAAATTAGGCCTCTGATCACTTTCTCATCTTCCGCCCTAAAATCGACATGCATTCCGAAGATTCGCAGATACGGCCGTCCAGACAGCTGCGAGCGAATGCTCTCTCTCTCTCTGATTCCCAGCTCACTACAATTCAAACGGCAGAGACAAATGGCAACAGAAACTACAAGTCGAGAGGTACGGTCGGCTTCAATATAATCCTGCCACATCAAGCTAGCTAGCGAACTGTATAAGAAGCAAGTCCCCAATTATTATTCTTGTTCTTTCCCTATCTTACTCTCCCCCTGCCTCTGTCTCCAACAATCTAATCCCGATACCTTCTGAAATGATCAATCGACAACGATGCGACTGGCAGTGGGCAAGCCAGCGACGCTGTTTATCCGACAGTTGCGTATGTGCATGGCCGGAACTCTGCGGCTTATTCACCGGCCCTTCTCCGCCCTCTCTGTCTCTAGCTTCTAGTAGCCTATCACTAGACCATATCCTCTCTCTCTCTATCTCTTAATTTATTTTTGCCACTTGCCGTTAGTTTCATGCAGCTGCAGCAGCAGCAGCAGCATCTTCTCCATCTCCACCGAACCGACACAATTATTGATGCAAACTGGTGGCCAGTTGCTCGGTGGGTGATCAGGCTTTGATAATTATTCTGATGATAATTATTCTGAGATCTCAAGTTTTCTCAGTGTCGAGCTAATTAATTATTTAATCAGGGAGACATATGTGACTGAATTCCTATCATTGTTGGAGACTATATTATATACACGAGCGATGCAATATTAACCCCATAGTGGTTGTTAATTAGCCACTAATTATCATCATCATGCACACTAATACAATCTTATCGGGGCCTTGAGTCGACCACTAGAGCATATTTTTCGTCATCTTATTTCTAGTCATATCGGGACAACACATGCAATAGGATGTCGAGAGATATGAAGATAAGGCATGCATGCTATGGATGGCGACGAAAGATTGAATAATTAAGTCGATTTGAATATTATGAAATTTAGAAATTATTTTATCCATATTTTCATAGCATTATTAGTTGCTTTTGATACATTGATAAGTGTGAATTAGTATGGAATATAATTATTTCACTATGAATAACCAGCAGCAATTGCTTCTTTTTACTATGAACATAATTAATTTCAATCCATAAATAGCTTTCGTATCATTGATTCATATTTTGCAGGATGATTTGATATTCGTAATATATGATATTAAATTTGTTAATTCATTTTCGTAATATATGCATGCATTTGAAAGGATCGGCCTAACAAATTATAAGACCTAGAAAGCCATTAGGAAATGAGTAGCAAATGTACATGCACTAATCCTTACGAATTACATATAATTTTTAATATTACTTGAAATTCTTGATTATATATTTTTTTAATCATCATACTGTCAAAATTCCTCGTCTATGCAGCGGCACGGGCCGTCGAGCCTTTCCGGCGATCCCATCACCGCCGTCTCCTTGCGTTCACCAGACGTATTGTCCAATTGGGTTCTAAGTATTAGTAGTAGTCCACCGGCGTGCCGGGACAGCTGTCGTCCGACCCATCGCCGCTATGGGTACTGAGGGTGAACGAAGGCGGCACGTAGGGCGGCACGGCGCACCGAAGTAGGGCCCATTTGACTCCGTTGAAGAAGGGGTGACGCTTGATGGCTGCGGCGCCCATGGTGGAGCCCAGCCGCCGCTCGGGGTCCTTCACCAGTAGGCCGGTGATGAAGTCCCTGGCGGCTGCTGACACGGTCGGCTCCTTGGGAAATTCCAGCGCCCGCGCGACGATGTTCGCCAGCGTCAGCTCATGGTCAGGGCCCTTAAACGGCGTCACGCCGTAAAGCATCTCGAACACGAAGACGCCGAGCGTCCACCAGTCGACGGCGCTGCCATGGCCTTCCCCTGAGACGATCTCTGGCGCGAGGTACTCGTGCGTCCCCACGAAGGACATGGAGCGGAGGTCAACCGGCTCGGCCACGAACTCCAGGCACGGGCCGCGGCGCCCAGGCTGCTGCTTCCTGCGCTTGCGCCTGGCCGGGTGGAAGCAGGAGACGGCGGGCACGATGCAGCTGGGGATGATGCAAGAGGCCGCAGAGAACTCGGTTATTCCTCTTCCGCCGATGCCGGTGTGAGACGTCGGCAGGACCGGCATCTGGTCGGTAACGATCTGCGCGGCGGGGGCGGCGGCAGAGTCGCACTTGAAGGAAAGGTCAAAGTCGGTGAGCATGATGTGGCCGTCGCTGCGCACGAGAATGTTCTCGGGTTTCAGGTCTCGGTAGACAATGCCCATCATGTGGACGTACTCCATGGCCACCACCACCTCCGACGCGTAGAACCTGCATCCTTATTCAATTAGTTCACCCCCATCAAATCACACATTGAATGCAATTATTTCGACTAATCCAAATTGTAACATGCACAAAAACTACTTTTACTTTGCACGCAGACGCAGCGCGTGAGGATCGATCGGCACAAATAAAAAAGGACACAAAATGCTGGAGAGGGGAGACCTGAGCCCACGTGAAGCTGCTGCATTAACTAATAAACAAACATTTGCATTAAATTAGCAGGTGAGATGATCCGGGCACTGCTCCACTCGTAACGCCATGGTCCACTGCTCGCCCCCAGCATGGGGCGGGATGAAGGCTGGCGTGGACGATGAACATGAGTACATGTGAGGTGCTCCGGGGACCGGAAGGGCCTGGAGACTCGAAGAGAGGACTTTAAAATACACAAAAGAAATGGCTATTCTGGATCGCGTGAAGGAAGAAGCAGAGGAAGGGGGCTTGAAGTGGGCCAGCAAAGCCACTGAACGATCGAGCAATGCGCCCACACTCTCAGACAGCGTCCCCGTCAACAGCTAATCACCAACGCAAGGATCCAAATTTAACCAATTGATTTCAATTGATAGGACAATTCCCCCCTTTCAGCTCTCAAAGCCACAGAAACCAGAGCTTATTTCCATCAATTGAGTGCTGCTTGCTCAGTACATATCCTATATATGCAATTATCATATGTTAACGTCTTTTCCTTCCTTAATCTACGCCTTTTATTTTCTCGAAAAAGATGATTCCGGAAGATTTGGCCCATAGGCATATCAGTTTTGAAAGATAAAAGATCTAATTTATATATTGAGCATTGCCCGAGGGATTCGACGGGTAATAGATGACGATGTGGACACCGATCGAGTTAGGAAATGATAATGCTTGGTTTTGGTTTTTACGGTTTACCTGACGGCGGCCTCGTCGAAGCGCTTGCCCGGCTGGCGCTGGCGGAGAACGTGGAGATCGCCTCCGGGGCAGAACTCGGTGAGGAGGCAGAAATAGCGGTCGTTCTCGGCGCAGGCGTAGAGGCGAGGGAGGAAGGGGTGGTCGAGTGCCTCCAGGATCTCGCGCTCCGTCCGAGCACGCCCCTCTTTGCTCCGC
The DNA here is from genome assembly GCF_018446385.1 of Zingiber officinale. Classification (NCBI taxonomy): domain Eukaryota; kingdom Viridiplantae; phylum Streptophyta; class Magnoliopsida; order Zingiberales; family Zingiberaceae; genus Zingiber; species Zingiber officinale. The sequence goes on along the minus strand of NC_056002.1, from coordinate 112,675,066 downwards.
CCCTCGAGCTCCTTCTTGTCCATCACCTTGGCCGCCAGCAGAAGCTCCTCAGTCCCGTCGCACTTGATTTCCGCTAGGTACACGTTGCCGATGTCCCCGCTTCCAAGGCGCCGCACGAACCTCAGATCCGACATGGCGAGGGGGTTCCCGCCTGGCCCGCCTCCAGCCGAAGAGCCAAGCCGGCGAATCGCGTCGGTGATGGGGTCTCTGGCGAGACGAGGCTTGTGGAGGGAGGCGGAGAAGGAGGATGAGGAGGAAGAAAGGGAGCTGGAGACGCCGGAGCGGTCGGAAGAACCGAAGCTCATGCTCTGGAGGTCGTCCACGAGATCGTCCGGCATAGCTCCGCCAGAATGAGGACGATAAAAAAGGTAGAAGAGGAGGATTGGCGGAGGCGGCGACGAGCGGAAGACGGAGGGAGGGAGGGAGGCAGTGAGGTGTGAATTGGGAAGCGAACCGAACTGGCGAAGGGGGACTTTGTAGCGGAATAAGGCTGATGGGACCGGGCCGGGACGGGCCGGGCCGAGCGAGACTGGAGGGTTATTAGTTTGAACGGCACGGCGAACCGGGAAACCGGTGGGGCCGTGTAAGCCGTGGATCCTGCGTCGCCAAAAAAAACTATAATAAAATCAAATTCACAAAAACAACAACAACAACAAATAATTAAATTTTAAAAAATAAAAAGTCAAGATTCTCAAGTTAACTTTATTAATTATTCTTGGTCAATTTGATTTCATAAAATTTTTTTATTAATTATCAGGATAAATCAAAAAATACATACGATAGATTTAGAAATCTATTTTTTAATTACGTCATTCTAATTGAAGAAATTTTTTTATAAATACATCATAGTTAGGTATCAAATCATGAGTACCTGATTTAATTTTATAAATACTATTTGGACAAAAATTAAATGAGCCCCATCATTTACGTTTTTACCATTTTTTATTAAAATCAAATGAATGTCCATATATGCCCCTTTTAACGTGATCTATTCGAAATAATTTTGTATTAGTTGGTCAAGTCGTTTTTACGTTCCATTTTTTATTAAAATCAAATGAACTTACATATATGCCCCTTTTAATGTGCTCTATTCGAAATAATTTTATATTAGTTGATCATTTGACCGCGTAAAAATAATTAATTTCTGTAATTATAAAAATTAACATCTAATTTTTATAACTAAAACCTATCAACTAATGTCTACAATACATTATATGATCATTTAATTTGACTGTGTAAAAACTAGCAACTAGTTTGTACATGTTGTAAAATAAGTTTTTAGTCATGTAATTTACACTTTTTCAAATTATAATCATGTTATGAGTCAATTTATATTTTTAGTACTTTAACTTATAATATTTTTCAATTTCAATTCTTTTTCTTTTAAAATTAAAATTTTTCAATAGAAAATGATGATTTGTAAATTGAATTTGGGGATTTTGATTTTTTTATGATCCATGTACTTTTTATATTTCAACCACAAATTAGACATTTTCTGTTAAAAAAATTTCAATTTTAGAAGAAAAAGGACTGAAATTAAAAAATATTACAAGTTACAAGACTAAGAACGTAAATTAACTTATAACAGAGTTAAAATTGAAAAAGATGTAAGTTATAGACCTGAAAATGTAATTTTCTCCTTCTACCACCGACAAACTTTATTTTAGTTAATAATGAATTTAATGGTTCATTTTTGGGATGACCATCTATTTGACTAGCTAGATCCTAGTTAGGCTTCTTGGAACTTAATGACATCAACACCACAATACTTAACGAGGAATAATTCATCCATTGGTAAGTTCCAAGTAAGTTTGGCTTGGTTGTTGCAACTCCAGACACTCAATTGGTGAAAGCATCTAGACCTATACGTCAAGTTTAGACAAACATGAAATTAATTTTTTTTAACTAAATAACATTATCAAATTATTCATCCCAAAATTTATGCCGCGTAGTCGATTAAACATGAGTGATGGACTAAAGAATATGCAAGAACCTGGTGCGGAAGTGTCTATAATATAATACCGTGGGATGGCGTTTAAGTAAAGAATACAATATCATGGGATATGGCGTTTGGTGCAGAGACCAAGCCTGTATAAAATGTTTTATGTTCGGCAGTGGAAGTCCCTTCATGTCTCCTCCAAACGCCAAAAAGGGTGGTTGAAGAGCTACGGTTGCACCTTCAAGCATACAGACTGCTTCATCATTGGAGAGCTCATATGAGATTACAGGATCCGTGTTTTGAGCACAGGCAGCACTAGCTCTCTTTTCTAGTTTTGCATCAAGGACGATTGCTTTGCTCTGCTCTGCTCAGAAGTTAGTAATTGCCACAGGTTTTGGCACTCCAAATCTATCTGTGTACGATAGTCAACTCAGGACACGTTTTTAGCGCTCCTTACCTTCTGCTACACTTTCCCATGGCAACTTGTAGTTCATAATGCAAGTTAAAATGTTTTCTTTTTGCTAAGAAGTTCAATAAATTTCATGAGAAATAGTTTTTTTTTTGATAAAAATAAAAGTAAATATATATGCCCAAGAAAAAATATACAATCGTGAATGAATAAGCTCAATCAAATTCATACAGCCGCATAATCCACATCGCTCGCATCTCTGCATCTCTGCGCCTTAATCTCTTCATACACGCTCTAACCACTCATCTAAACGAATGTGATGTCTTTATCAAGATATTTATTGTTCGAATCCCAGTTACGGCGTAACGTAGAATTGGATACTTAGTTTTTTTTTTTTAAAAAAAAAATGTGGTGTTTATAAATTGCAGTACCTCCAACTTCAATTTGGATTGGATAGCTCGTGATCGCCAACTAGCATTGAAGGCCCATCAACGTAACCCAGAGAAAATTAAATTCACTTATCTATTAAGTGAATATGAAACTATCAAGTTGGAAAAAAGAGCTACATATAATGATTAAGTTGATTAAAAACTTGCGCTGTCTTGTATGCTTAAGTGTAAACTTTTGCCTATTGAATCCGAGTGTCAAGAGTCTGAGTGTAGGAAAGAGGATGTCAAAGTATACTTTTAAGCTCAATAAAAACCAACATTAAGATTATGAAACTTTCAAAAAAACTAAAACTCATTCACAATGAAATCTATTTTTTTTCCCCCTCTTATTTTCTATTCATATTTCTAACACAACCTCCCGACCTATCGACTTTATGACATGCCGGCCACCCGACTTCCCGACCTACCGATCTCTCAACTTCTTGACCTCTCAAGCTGCCGACTCGCTGAGCTGTCAACTCACCAAGCTATTGACTTGATGAGTAATCTGAGATGCCGACTTACTAACTCGTGGCTGGTCCAACCTCTCGACGTGCTAAGGAACATGGTATATACTATAACACAAATGACACGACGGTAACAATAAAACTATTTAAGGAGGTGCATCTCGTTGCCCATTTCTCTGTAAGATATGTTTCTCTCCCTATATAATGTAAAGGAGGACTCTCAACGAGCTATGATATGACGCAAGATGTCTTTTTGCACCTTAGAATCCCACCAATGCCAAATATCCAAATCAGTGGATTTTTAAAAATTTTATAGATCACAACTCAAATTTTTGTTTTACTATTTTTATTAGAATTGCAATAATTAGTGTAAGAAAATTGAAATTCAATTCCTTTTTGATTTCCTTGTTCTTTACTTTTAGGCATGATTTATCTTTTTCCTTAATTATGTACTTTTCTTCTTAAAAAAGAAAAAAGAAAAACGATTATGACATTACAAAAAATACTATTATTACCGACTGAATATTCCATCGGTATTCCGTCGATATTTGACGTTACCGACGGAATAATTATGTACTTTTCTTCTGAAAAAAGAAAAAAGAAAAACGATTATGACATTACAAAAAATACTATTATTACCGACTGAATATTCCATCGGTATTCCGTCGATATTTGACGTTACCGACGGAATTCATGGTATCGGAAGTATTTTGGTCGGAATTCACTTTATCGACAGAATAGTATATCCGTCGGTAATTTCCAACGGAATTATATTTTCTGTCGGTATATTACCGACTGTATATTTTACCCGTCGGTAAAAAAACAAACGGTGGTAAATGGAGATTCCCGACGGAATCCCTGAACCCGTCGATATTTTTCGACGGAATCACTGATTCCGTCGGGAATAGGTCAACGGGATCAGTGATTCCGTCGGCGATATATCGCAAACGTTAACTACTGTTATTTCGATATTTTATCGACGGAAATTATAATTCCGTCGGTAAAAAATTGAAAAAAATTTAAAACCCAGCCCCTGTTTTGCTCGTTTCCCATATATAATTTTAATACAAATACAAACCATCACAAGCGATGACATCACAAACACAATTCATGCATATATCACAATCCACACAATATATTAACAACATACAACAACAAGATCACAATATAAATCAATCCACAATCTCCAAAATACAACATACAACAAATACATAAACATAACTGAACGACAAATAGAAAATCTCCAAAATATAATAAAATCTAAGTATCAAGTTTTCACAATCATAAGTATCTAAAAATATATAAGTGAACGACAAATACAAAATATCCAAAATACATACCATGATACATCACCTATACATATATCCGAATATAATCATGTAAAAGTCAAATACAATATATTATGATTATAATAAATCGATGCAAATGTAATATAACTCAAACATTGTTATATATAACTAATTTTACTTGTAAAAAAAATACCTGGATTATATTTTGGATAACCAATAATAATGGCGATGGTGAATGTATCAGTATGAACTCCTGAAAAATGTAAAACACTTTAAGATAAGCATCTAATAATATCCCAATAGAATAAATATATTTGACTTAATGAATTTCTAAAAAATTCTAAAAAAAATAAAGTTATAGTTAAACATAGCTCAAAAAAATCTAATCATCAGCGGGGTCTGATGGGTCTCGGGTCTCCTCTGACTGGGACTGCTGTGATGGGTCCCATCGTGCAATGATTGCTTGCATCTGGGCCAATACCTGCTCCTGTGCAACCCACTTCTTCTCCCACCTCTGATCCATGGTAGTCATCTGAGTCTTCAAGTCTTGGTTTTCTTTTCTTAATGACTCCACCTCAGAAGAAGAAGAAGAGGAACTCGCATGACCCCTAGGAGTCCTCAAGCGATCAAATACCACCTTGGCCTGGGAGCCAAGCCCGTAGAGGGAGGAGTTCTTTGTCCTTCCACCCACAACATCATAATAAATTTCATTTATTTCCTGGGTGGATAGATCCTGTGACTCCCCTCCCTCTACTGGTGGCTGAGATGCATAAGCAACCCTGCTCGTCATTTCCTCCTGTGTAGAAAAAATATATAATTTATATCATTATTAAAGATTAAATATAAATTGCAAGTTAATAATTCAAACCCCAATGTTCTTTGATCGATCATCAACATATGTGTCATCCTTTCTCTGGTGAGTCTTGAGAAAGATTTCCAAGCAAGTGGGTTGTCTTTCTAAAGAACGCTCTTGCATGCACAAATAAGTTTGGCTAAAATTATACAAGTTCATTAATAAATAAAAATTTAATTTATATAACTTTAAATTAAAATCACCATATCCATAGCGTGCTCAACAATGGATCGAGATCCTGATGTATGCCGAGCAGATCCGGTACTCGGGCCATCTGTCTCTGTATTTCTATTCGCTCGAGCTTTTAGAGCCTTTGTCTGCCATCTTTCTGTAGACCAAGTGGTCGTCCATGCACTCCAAATCTCGTCGGATACATAAGCAGGTCGTGTGTCATCCTTTCTCACATAGTATAATAGGTCTTTGTACAACTTGGCACAATAAATATTCCAAGTTTTTGCAAATTCTACCTCGTGCCCCTCCTCCCATGTATATTTTTTCTGCAATTAAAAAAATAAAATTTTAGTATATTAAAGGATAAATATAATGTACATATTCAATTTACTTACCACAAATTCTTGATAATAGAAATCCTTAGTTGCAGCATCTACATGTCTCCATGTAGTCCCAGATATGCAGACTCTTTCCTTAAATTTCCGTGTGATATATGTGGATACTCGATGGCCTTGGGAGTAAACCTACATATAAGCAATATTATGGCATAAGATATATGTTATAAATAAAGAACTTGAATTACTAATAATAAAAAAATACTTACGACTCTCCAACAACCCTAAGGACAGTGGATCCACGGAGTGGTGCTGGAAGATCTGCCATAATACCTTATATCTACAAAAACATATTACAACACATCATAATAAGTCTTTAATAATATGATAAATAAGCAACAAAACATGATTAAAGCATAACTTACTAAATGAATAATAATGCTAAAATTTAATCAATGCTAGACTCTGGAAGCATTTCCACTCAACATTAACAGTTTGTAAGTCGTCATCGCTAGACTCTGTCAGTTCAACAAAATCCTCACTGTTGGATTTCTCTCCATCATCTATCTCCTCGTTAGTGACATTACCATCTACAAGTAATTGTGATGTAGATTGGAGTTGTGAATCAACCGAATGTCTCTCTACTTCGTCATTCTGAAATGCATCATGGTTTTGGGCAGTAATAGTGTTCGACATTTTATGGTAGAACGAGACTTCAATCGACAAACAGACAACCATTCACTAGCTCTTCTTCTCTTTGTAGGATATTCAAGATAAACAACCTGACCCACTTCTATTGCAAAAATGAAAGGTTCAAACTTATTGAACCTTCTGTTTGCATTAACTTCTACTAAATTATAATTTGGATGTATTCTGGTACCTGTTCTTGGGGTTGGATCATACCATGAACATTTGAACAACACACCTTTTTATCGGTAATACAGGAGACTCAACCTCTATAATTTCCTCAAGTCTACCGTAGTAATCAAACTAGTGTTATTGGTGTCAATAGATCCTTTAACATGTACAGACACCAGAATTAAAAGTTAATCTCTGCGAATCTCGTTGTCTCACATGGAATTTGAGACCATTAACATAGTAACCCGAATAGACCATTATTTGGCGTAGGGGTCCAGATGCAAGATTCAATATTCTATCATCTTGTACATTAGATATTCTTCGGTCTTTCACCTATCAAAATAGTAATAAGAAAAATTAGGACTTTACTTATTTTAATAAAGAATTATGAAAATTTCTGTAACTCACATATATTTGAAACCATAATGCAAATTCGGTCTCTAACTTTTCAGCAACCTCACTTGCAGTCATTGATGGATTTTAAAGATATAATTGTTGCTCATACAAGCTTTGAAAGAAGGTAATTATAAGAAAATTAGGATATCAAGCAATTAAGTACAACGAAATAAAAGCTTGATTAGAGAAGTTAACTTACTTTATGTAGGGTTTGACCTCATCACAATTTAAGAGTATATATGTTCTTGCAGCATGGTGTTCTTGTTGAGTTAACCATCTAGAAACAGATGCACCCATTGGTTTACCAGGAAATTTAAAAATAGAAAGCATTGATGGATCTATATTTTGAGTATCATTGGAATTTCTAGGACATTTGCGGTGTCTGGTTTTAACATTATCAGCAAAATAATAAGAGTAGAAAGAAGATGCTTCCTCCACCAGATGAGCATTACATATTGACCCTTCAACTCTTGCTTTATTACGAACATTATTTTTTAATTTTCTCAAAAACCTTTCAAATGGGTACATCCATCTGTACTGCACAAGACCAGCTATTCGTGTCTCATATGGTAAATGTACCGGTAGATGTTCCATTGAATAAAAAAAACTTGGTGGAAATATGCGCTCCAACTTACAAAGTATGAGAGAAATGTCAGTCTCTAGCTGAATCATATCAACTGTCATAATACACCTCGCTGTCAAATCTCTGAAAAAAAGACTCAACTCTGTAAGTGCTTGCCAAACATTATTGGGAAGTAAATCATAACAGTTATTGGAATAAGTCTTTGCATGAACACATGACAGTCATGACTCTTCATTCCAAACATCTTTAATTTGTTCATGTCAAAGCATCGAGCCATATTCGAAGCATATCCATCTGGAAATTTGATTTATTTTAACCAACTACATAAAGCTTGTTTACCATCTTTGTCCAATGTATAACAAGCTTTTGGAAACTTATTGGTTGTTTCATTCTGATGCAACTCTGGTCTATTGACTAGTTCTTTTAATTCCTCACGTGATTTTGCAGTGTCCTTAGTTCTTCCAGGTACATTCATCATAGTGTTGAAGATATTATCAAAGAAATTTTCTCAATATGCATCACATCTATATTGTGTCGAATGAGTAGATACTTTCAATAAGGCAACTCCCAGAATATGCTCCTTTTCTTCCAACCACACTTGCACATCCTCACAAGATATTTATTTATCTCATCAGAATTAGGCTGAGATACTGGGAGGAATCCATAACTATCTATTTGTTCAATGATTTCTTCACTTGAAGCATGGACTGCTGGGGGAGGTTTTCTGACTACAACATTCTTTAGAAAATTTTTCTTATTTTGCCTAAAAGGGTGATCCAGTGGTAGAAATTTATGATAATTATCAAACCAAGATACCTTCCCACTGCAAGGCAATGAAAATGCATCAGACTTTGTCATGCAATGTGGGCATGCTAATTTACCAGCCGTGCTCCATCCCGACAACATTGAGTATGCTGGAAAATCACTGATCGTCCATAACAAGGCCGCATGCAATGTAAAATTAGTTTTACTTGCAATATCATAAGTAACCGACCCTGCATTCCATAATTCATTAAGCTCGACAATTAGAGGTTGGAAAAAACATCTATCTTATCTTTTGGATTGGCTGGACTAGGAATAAGCACGGTAAGGAACATAAATTCATCTTTCATGCACATCTATGGTGGTAAATTATACGGTGTTAATATAACTGGCCAAGATGAATATTGTTGTCCTGACTGATCAAATGGTTGAAATCCATCTGCAGAAAGTCTCAATCTCACATTTCGTGGTTCCATTGCAAAGGAGGGAAACACAGTATCAAGATGTTTCCATGCAGGAGAATCACAAGGATGACACATTATACCTCCTTCGTGCTCATGCTCATGCTCATTGATCCTGTCCGAGCGCTGAGTCGACAGATGCTGGGGCGTGGCGCTCTCCGCTGTCTCCGACTGGTGATGTGGATCTCCGGCGAACCCGCAAAGAAGCCGATCCGGGAAGGGGTTCCTGGCGACGACCCTCCAACGCTCAAGTCAGGTGAAGAAGAAAAGAGGCAGAGTAACTGTGGCTACATGATGAGAATTTTGTATACCTCCGTCGAAGTTTGGGGTCCTTATATAGGACCCCGGGGAGGCGCGGGCACGCTTCTCGATGCGTACACGCTTCCCCAAATATACCTCCAAATGAGTGTGTCAGAAAAACATGTCTGATACCCTTTCACAATCGTCCGAGCATATCCCTGACGTGACGGTGGAAACTTTCACCGTACGATACTCTGTCTGGTCCGGCCGCCAACCATGTTGTTTGTCAGCGATAGGCGTCTCGAGGATGATGTTATCAGCTGTCTCTTTCGTCCTTTTGAGTCTCTTGTCGGTTTCAGGGCCAAGCGGTCCTGCCGCTCGGCGCTCCTAGCACTCGGGCATGTGTATGCATCGGACCGAGCGGGAAGATCCTCGGTTCCATGCTCGGATGGGATCACACCTCTGTGATCTATGCTTCAACCGAGCGGCCTGTTCGCTCGGCCCATAAGCTATTTTACCTTGAGCGTCGGAAGCTCGACCTGCGGTCGAGCTATACTCCGTTCGGCTTAGGGGATATCCGGCCGGTCGGTCAGAGGTCCTGTCTACTCGGTAGGATCTCGGGGTTGCTCCTATTGACCTTTGTCCTCCACGTGCCGTTGACCGCCGCCGACGTGGGTCCCCTGTCCTTACCACCGGATCACTCATGATGCCACAACATGTGGTCAGCTGTAGCTGCAGATGCATACAAGCGTTGAAGTCTAGCAGTTAACGAAAAATAATACATCACTTTCCAAGCAATATTTTTCCTCTTCTTCCCTGGTATGCGAGTATGATGCTTAAAACGAGGGTGAGTATAAATTTTACATTCATTCAAATCACTGTCTTCATTCCAAAATATCATGTAGTTGTTTATACAACAATCAATCTTCTCTACAGGCAAACCTAAACCTCTGATCAATTTCTTTATTTCATAGAAGCTATCAGTCATTATGTTATCAGTAGGGAGCAACTCTGATATCAATTGACAAATGTCATCGTAACATCTTTCTGAGAAATGATGTTCTGCTTTCATATTCAATAACCTTACTGTAGCTGATAGTTGTGAATGACCAGAAGGAATGCCTTCCCACACTTCTCTTTCACTAGCCTTTAACATTTCATATAGTTGCTGATATTCAGGGGTTGATATTTCATCTATATTCGAATAATCAACTGCATTTATCGCATCTTGAACCATTGATTGCATTGAAATATCAATATTATTTGATGCTTCAGGAGCTGTAACAATAGTCCCAGAATATGAACCACCAGATGACCCAATTAGTTCATATAAATAAGGCTCTCCGTGACAATACCAATTGTAGTAATTTGGCACAAAACCATTTCTACATATGTGCATTTTTACAGTATCCTCATCACGAAATGCTCTATTTTGATATTTTTTATGATTGCACGGACACCGTAACTCAGCACCATTCATACATTCTGGATGACTTTTAGCAAAATTCACAAACTGTTCAACTTCAGCAATAAAATCATCTCTGATAAAACCATTGTCTAATCGATTGTACATCCAAGCTTTGTTCATATACATTGTTATAACCTAAAGAGAATATAATTTGAAACATTATTAAACTTGTTGTATCACTTGAAATAAGCTTAAATAAAGAATTATGTACACAATTTCATCTCACGATCATTATATCATATTACCGAAAATCTCCTCTACACTAAAGCAAATAAATGAAACTATTATAAACATGTTGTTCCTTATAGCATCATCAAATGAAATAATCATACATGAGAAGCATCGATCAAACACCTGTTGGTCACTACATTTTATGCAAGTACAATAGCCAAATGGATCAAAATATGTCACGACACTTAAATTTTCTAGGGTTTTGATTGTGCTCAGCTACGAACAGTAGCAAAGCACAGCTACAATTGCGAGCAGGCCGCCGGGCGCGAGCAGGCCGCCGGGCGCGAGCAGGCCGCCGGCCGCGAGCCGCATGCAGGCCGCCGACCTCGAGCAAGCCGCCGACCGCGAGTAGATCGGCGGCCGCGAGCACCCTGCGCCCGCGAGCACCCTGCCGCTCGCGAGAAGGCCGCCGGCAGCGATCCGCGAGCAGGGCGCAACTGCCGGCTGTGTGAAAACCAAAAGGAGAGAGGAGAAGAGCATACCTGAGAGATCGTCGGATCGCGGTGAACGGGAGGAGAGGGCGCCTAGATTGCTGGAGAGAGCCGCTACAAAATCGCCAAGAGAATCGCCGCCGCTGGAAAATCGGAGGAAAAAGAGGTTCGCGCGAAGAGGAAAGCCAAGCCGAACTGTGCCCTAAATCGTGAGTTACCGACAGAAATATGATTCCGTCGGTAATTACCGACGGGGCACTATTTCCGTCGTTGATTACGCCTAGTTAACGGGCAAGGTTTAGCGAATTTAAAAGATAACGGGTACGGGCGGAACCTCACCGATGGAAACATACATCCGTCGGTGTCTACCGACGGAATTAGATTTCCGTCGATAATTTTTACGCCCGCACCCGTTAGCTCTACCTATATACCTATGGAATATTAATTCCGTCGAAATTACATAAACCCTAAACCCGGATCCACCAACGGAATTAGATTTCCGTCGGTAATGTTTACGCCCGCACCCGTTAGCTGTACCTATTTACCGACGGAATATTAATTCCGTCGGAAATATACAAAAACCTAAACCCGGATATTGTAAATCCGTTATCTCATCGCGCGGCATTCCGACTAAAATTAGGTCCGTCCGTAATTACCGGCTGATTATCCAAATCCGTCGGTATTTACCGACGGAATTATTAATTCCGTTGGAACTTACCGACGGAACCATAATTCCGTCGGTAAATATCAACTAACTTAATTTCCGTCGGAACCTACCGACAGAAGTAGATTCAGTCGGTAAACTCCGACGGAGTTGTGATTCGGTCGGTACCCCTGTCGTTAATCATAGGTATGTTTGTAGTGTGATGAGGCAGAAGCGAATAGGACGACGAAGATTAATTCGTTGATTCACATAGAATAGCTCCAAGGAAAACAGGATTGATCTATTGATTCACACAGAATAATCAAGAAAATTAGAAGAAAAAAAAGCACTCATAATAATCTTTATTATTTTTCATTTTAAAGTTACGTCCATATTTATAAAACGAACTACATTGATCAAATCTGAAAAGTACATAATTAAGGAAAACTATAAATCATGCCGAAAGAACAAGTAAATCAAATAGGAATCGAATTTAGATTTTCTTAACCGATTTATGGCAATTCTACTAAAAATAGTATAAGGTAGCGTTTGGTTTATGGGTTTGGGAATGAGGGAATGGATTCATTCTCAAACTTTGTGTTTGGTTAATGGGAATGGAATCAAGATTTTGGAATGAAACCCAAAAATTTGGGTATGGATGAAACCCACCCCCTCCCTTGGGTTTTGATGGAATAAGATTGTGAATTAAGTTTTAGACAAAAATACCCTTAGTATATTTGTTCATTTTTTTTAATTTCACACACTCTCTCTCATCATATTTTCTCTCTCCTTATTTTATCATAACATTTTCTCTCTCAAGATACTTTCTCTCTCCTCATTCTCTCTCTATATTCTCTCCCATCATATACTCTCTCTCTCCTTATTTTCTCTCTCTTCTATCACACTTTCTCTCCCATTATACATTTTCTACTTATTTTTTCATCATACTTTCTCTCTCATCGTACTTTCTCTCTCATCATACTTTCTCTCTCCTCAATCTCTCTCACCATACGCTCTCTCCTCATTTTCTCTCATCACACTTTCTCTCTCTTTATTCTCTCTTATCACACACTCTCTCTTTATTTTCTCTAATCACACTTTTTCTCTAAGCACACTTTCTCTCTCATCATATTTTCTCTATCCCAATCTCGCATTTTCTCTCATCACACTTTCTCTCTCTTCATTTTTTCCCATCATTCTTTCTCTCTCAACCTACTTTCTCTCTCATCATACTTTCTCTCTCCTCACTTTTTCATTTTCTCTCATAATACTTTCTCTCTCTTCATTTTTTCCATCACTCTTTCTCTCTCAACCCACTTTCTCTCTCATCATATTTTCTCTCTCCTCGTTCTTTCATTTTCTCTTATAATACTTTCTCTCTCTTTATTTTTTTCCCATCACTCTTTCTCTCATCATACTTTCTCTCTCATCATACTTTTTTCTCTTCTCAATCTCTCCTATCATGCACTCTCTCCTCATTTTCTCTGATCATACTTCCTCTCTCTTCATTTTTTCCCAACACACTTTCTTTCTCATTATACTTTCTCTCTCATCATTTTCTCTCATCATATGTTTCTCTCACATTCAACTTTCTCTCTCATCTAATTTTTTCTCTTATTTTCCTGTAAGGGTAAAAAAGGAAATTTAGGTTCATTCCGATTGAAAATATTTAACTAACCAAACATCATTTTTAAGAATGATACCCAAGCTCATACCCATTCCCATTTCATAATACTATGATACCCATTCCCATTCTGATTCCTAAGAGAGAATCAAACGCCCCCTAATATAAATTTGAGGTGTGATTGTATAATTTTTTTAAAATATCCACATATTTGGATATTTAGCCTTGGGGTGATCCCAACATGCTAAAAAAGTATTTTGCGCCAGCTATTATACAATGATCTCATCTTTTTACTCCATTTTTATATTACTTCACTTTTTATCCCTTTCTATTATCTCATCTTTTTACTCCGTTTTTTATATTACTTCGCTTTTTATTTCTTTCTATGATCTCATCTTTTACTCCGTTTTTATATTACTTCACTTTTTATCTCTTTATATGATATTATTTTGGGGTTTCATGATGACTTAGGCATTAAAGGTAACTCCCAATAAGTCTTTTGACGTGTGTTATGCTTCGCAGAGTCGGCTACACCAAGTTAGAAGAAAGTTTCATTATGATCACTCTTTAATGTGAGATTAATTTCTGCCATCGTGTCGTTGTGGTGAGATTTTTGACAGTTTTACACTTTAGATCAACATAAAGAGAGAAGCGGAAGAACTTCTTTTCTTATCTGCCTCATGCATGGAACCAACAAAAATGATCGTTGATCCCGTCCGGAAACTAAATAAGATGAAAGTGGATTTTGTTGTGCTAAAGGTTGACGAAGAGTCGACGAGATGCTGAGTCTGCAAGGTACCCCCTAGACAGGTGCACACGAGCAGTTGTACGAAGGAAAGAAAGGATCAGGATGATGACACTATTGCTCTGCACACACTCAGATGAGTCACACGGTCGTTAGAGACCAGAGACCAGGGAAAAAGTCCCCGGGTCAGGCCCTCCGACGCTCAAGTCAGGTACTTTTCCCCCAGAAATCACAGAGAAAGCAAGAAAAAGTAAAAGATTGGTAAGAAAATGACGAGAGATCGTACCTGTGTAAGGGACAAAGCATCCCTTTTTATACTGCAACTGAGGCTTCTGGAACCTGGCGAATGTCAGGGAATGTCGGGTGTCAGGCTCTGTCTGGCGGTGGTCGACACGTGGCTTTCTCTCATAGGCCGGCGGAGGAACCAAGAGGGGTATGAGCCTTTCACTGTTAGAATATTCCCTGACATGTGATGATTGTTCTCTGACAGGTGGTTACGATTCCTTGCAGGCTTATTTGTCATGTAGTGTCTGGCCTCCTGACCCACCTTCGTTTGTGTCATTCGAAGTATGTACCTCTCGACGATCTACTGATTTCCGACCTGCACGATGGGTCAGCTTCCCAACCTGCATTTGTTTGTTGTTACCCATGGTATGAAGGTCCCGACCTGCACCCTGGGTCGGCTCCCCGACCTGCACGCTGGGTTCGCTCCACGACTTGAATCCGTCTGTTGTTATCCCTGGTATGATCGTCCCGACCTGCACGTATGATCGTCTTGACTTGCATGTTGGGTCGGATCCCTGACATGTGTCTGTCTATTGTTATCCCTGGTATGATCGTCTCGACCTGCACGTATGATCATCTCGACCTGCATGTTGGGTCGGATCCCTGACCTGTGTCCGTCTGTTGTTATCCATGGTATGATCGTCCCGACCTGCACGTATGATCGTCCTAACCTGCACGTTGGGTCAGATTCCTGACCTGTGTCCATCTGTTGTTATCCATGGTATGATCGTCACGACCTGCACGCTGGGTCGGATCCCTGACCCGTATAAGCATGTTGTTATCCATGGTATGAACGTCCCGACCTGCACGTATGATCGTCCCGACCTGCACGTTGGGTCGGATCCATGACCCGCCTCCATGACGACAATCATATTCGGTATATACGTCTGATCAATAAGCTGATCCCGAGTCACCCCCAATCCCTGGTTGCACCTGACCCTTGGGACCAACCCTTCATTGACTTTGGTCCTGGGGGTCAGGTCCTTTTTTCGATTCCCTCCTGAGATCAGATCTGGCCCCGGATACAACCCAACTTGTGAATACTATCCTTTGACCAGTACCTCAACTGAAGCTTTGACTTTAGCCACGTGTGCCGGAATCTAGACCTTCTTGTAATTCTGACTTTTGACCTCCACGATGGTGTAACTTTTGACTAACCACGAGGGCTAGACTTCTGACCTCTAGGTTGGCTTAACTTTTGACCAGCCACGAGGGCCAGACTTCTGACCTCCAGGCTGACATAACTCTTGACCCTTCTATGGCTTTGACTCCATGCCATATCATCTTACAGACCCCACATCCATGCACCGTATCACAAGCCTCCCCCTCAAGTCTAGTCGAAGGAAGATGCAAGTCTGACTTACTAGACCCATACACACCTCTGTGCTCTCTGCCTCCTGCTTTACCTATCTTACCCACCTTTATGTCCTGTCGCCTGGGATACCCTATCTGCATAATGGCTTTAGTGGCTACCTAGGGTACGGTGCCTGCGTAATTGCTTTAGTGGTTGCCTGGGGTACTGCGCCTACATAATTGCTTTAGTGGTTGCTTGTGGTACGACACCTGTGCAATTGCTTTAGTGGTTGTCTAGGGTACTGCGCCTACCTAATTGTTTTAGTGGTTGCTTGTGGTACGGCGCCTGCGCAATTGCTTTATCTTGAGTATTCACTCTCCTCTATAAAAAGACCTCAAGGTGATCACTTCTAGCATCCTTCTTTTCCCCTGCTTATCCTTCTCTTCCCCTGCCTTCTTCTTGCTTTTTGTCACTCTGCTTTCTCCCTGCTTCCCCTTGACACAATGCATTCGCCTTCTTCCGATGAAGTTGATCAGCCAACCCCCCAAATGCGGATACATCAACTCACCCAACAGCTTGCAGAGAAGGAGCGCGAGCTGAAAAACATGACAGCGGAGCGAGACCGTCAACTTGCTTCATTGCGGGACGCAGACGCCCTGTATCGCCTTGCTAAATCTCGGGTTCACGCCGAAAAGGCGATGAAAGACAAATACCAGTCTGACCTGCAACACCAACTTAGCCTCCAGGATCGTCTGCAGAGAGAACATGAGGCCGAGTTATCTCTCCTCCGTACGTGCCTTGATGATAAACAATACACCATCTCTCAGCAGCAGATCATCATCAGATCCCTTCAAGCAGAGTTGGACCGAGCTTACTGTTGGGTTTTTCGGGCCGCGAAAATTGCTTTTTCGCGGAAACCCCGAATCACCCTAGCCAACGGATCCGTGCGAAGAGTATAGAACAAAATTTATGAGTACGAGTTTACAACTTAGATCTACTCCTAGATCTACATGAAGAAAGAATATACCCTTAATGCGAAGCCCTTCGCAATCCCGCTTGTCCTCGGTTCGCCGGATCTCGAAAGTGTCAAAGTAGACACTTCTCTATGTGTATCCACACAAGCAAGAGATGGAGAAAAATCTCTAAGGATGTGCTAGCAACCTTAGAGATCAGTAGGGAGGAGAGGGAGAGCAAGAAGAAAACTCAAGAGGAAGAAGAAGATGGAGTTACAACCACTTGAATGAAAAATCAATTTTTTCATTCCACCTAAAAGTGGCCGGCCACTTCAAGACATGTAACCCCCATGGAATATCAAGAGTCAAGTCTCTTGATCTCCTCCATGAGGTGGCATTTGGTCAAGTCAAACTTGACTAAATGAAGAAGCCTTGATGATGTGGCATTGGTCAAGTCAAAGTCAAGTCAAAACTTGACTCTTCATCTTCCTACTTAAGTCAAGTCAAACTTGACCACTTCTCTCCCTTGGTTGATCTAATCTAACCATTAGTTCAAGTCAATTTTAATTTAATGAATCTCTATTCATTAAATTAAATTAATTAAATGGGTCTAAGTCCAAATTAGACTCACTTAACACATGAACCAAATTGAGTCCAACTCAATTAGCCTACTTTGGATTACTCTTAATCCAATTTGGTTCATCATATGAACGTAATCATTTAGGTTCATCTAATGAACCTAATCTCCATCTAATTGCCCTTAGTGTGTAACCCTATAGGTTCTTGTAACGTTAGCAATACCCCTAAACCCATTTAGGAGCATAAGTAATGAGCGGTATATAGCAACACATCATTACTACCCAAGTTACAAGAATGTTGAGATCCAACATCACCTTGTGACTACTAATTGTGACTCCTCACAAAATATGACAAGTGTCCTTCTATCCTAGATATCTAGATTGATCAATGTGAGACATAGATCGTGTCATCCTCTAATCAATCTAAATCTTGAACTCCAAGTAGACTCACTCAATCAAATGAGCTCAATATCCTATATTGACTCATTTGGGCATGGCCATGCACTTCGTGGTCTTTCTATCAAGAATATCGATGTCGCTCCCGTCATATAGAAGGGATAGATCCCATCTACATCACTCACATCCCTGTGTATAATTCGTTACATACCTAGTAATCGCCTTTATAGTCCACCCAGTTACAGGTGACGTTTAACGAAACCAAAGTACATAACTCCTTATGTAGGGATCCATGGTGACTTCAGGTCTAAGGACTAGTAGTCATACTAATAGCCACATGAGAAATTATATGACACTCATATAACGATCCATGATACTTTCTCGTGGCGGGTCATTCAGTATACATTCTCCAATGCATACCCATGTGTCAACTTGATATCTCTATATCCATGACTTGTGAGATCAAGTCATCGAGTTGACCTACATGTTGGTGCAACCTTAGGTCAAGGTTGACCTAGTTGACCAGACTCGAGTTGAC
The DNA here is from genome assembly GCF_018446385.1 of Zingiber officinale. Taxonomy (NCBI): domain Eukaryota; kingdom Viridiplantae; phylum Streptophyta; class Magnoliopsida; order Zingiberales; family Zingiberaceae; genus Zingiber; species Zingiber officinale. The sequence goes on along the minus strand of NC_056002.1, from coordinate 112,656,689 downwards.
TTGACTCGAGTTGTGTTTTGATGTTTGACGAGTTATGTTTGACAATGTTTGACGTGAACAGAAAAGTTGTATCTTGATTTTTTACAAGGATACAAGCTTGGGAGATTGTGGGTGCAACCCGTGGTCAAGGTTGACCTGGTTGACCCGAGGTGAGTTGACCTGACTCGGAAAAGTCCAAGCAGGAAGTTTTGGCATGGTGAAAAGTCCAAGCAGGGAGCTTGGTACGGGAAATGTCCAAGTATGGAGACTTGGCACGGAGAAGTCCAAGTATGGGAGCTTGGCACATGGGAAGACGGAGAGGGCTCGGTAGCTCGTTCTCCGGATTGTGGTCAGAGAGGGCTCGGGAGCTCGTTCTCTGGACCGGATGGAAGTCGGAGAAGGGCTCGGTAGCTCGTTCCCCGAACTGTGGTCAGAGAGGGCTCGGTAGCTCGTTCTCTGGACCGCAGGTGAAAGTCCTGGTGAGTGAAGCCAGGCAGATGGAAAGTCCTGGTGAGTGAAGCCAGGCAGACGGAAAAGTCCTGGTGAGTGAAGCCAGGCAGATTGGAAATCCTGGTGAGTGAAGCCAGGTGAAAACCCTAGTGAGTGAAGCTAGGTGAAAGTGAAAGTCCCGGTGAGTGAAGCGGCAGTGAAAGTCCTGGTGAGTGAAGCCAGGCAGTTGGGAAGTCCTGGTGAGTGAAGCCGGGCAAGGAAAAATCCAGATGGATCAAGGCTGATCGGACATCTGGTGTTGTGAAGGTCAAGAAGGTCAAGGGAGTGACCGGATACTTGGCACGAAGAGAAAAGTCCAAGTGGGTCAAAGGGATTGACCGGACACTTGGTGGGGAGTCTTAGCAGGTCAAGGGAGTGACCGGATGCTAAGCATGATGTACCAACAGGTCAAGGTTGACCGGATGTTGGTTTGGAAGGCTTGGGACTTGGTTTGGGCAAAATAAGACTAGTATTACATATATTCGGAGTTTGAATAAAAACAAACTCAGTATGGTCTGGTTCTTCTTCAGGAAGAACAATCGTTATCCAAAGGAAGTTCGGGAGAAAAGGAAGGACTATGTTGAGTCAACTGCTGAGGAGTGCCCTCTCGAAGAAGAGCAAGTTCGTCTCTAATAAGTTGAGACGTGCTTCAAGAATAGCTACACGAAATTCTAACAAACTATTTCGGTCTTCTGTCTTCTGCTGTCTTCTGGCTTCTTCTTCGCAAGTGGATGCAGGTATAAAAGAGGCTGAGGGCTTCTACAGATCTACTTCTTCCTCTTCTTCCTACTGACTGCTGAAGTATTTTCTGCTTGAGCTTTGTTGAGCTCTTCTTCGCTGAAGCTTCGCGTGAGCTTCCCTCGGCTGGGACTTCAACTGGACAGTTGGTGCTGTGGTTGGATTCCCGTGAAGTTGCTGCTTCATCCAGTCGACAAGAAGGCAAGCTAGGGTTATTACATTTTTGTATTGTACTTAGTTTCCTGCTGTATTCTTGTACTCCTGTTTATCTTGCTATTGCAAGACATTGTGGCGAGGTTTCTCCACCCAGAAGGAGTGATTATTAGCCGGGTTTCCGGGGTCTCATCCACCGACGGATTGATAGGCTTCGTCCACCTTACGGACACGCCGAGGAGTAGGAGTATATCTCCGAACCTCGTTACATCGACGCGTGTTGAGGTTTGATTTCTCCACTTTTGTTTCTATTATTTTTATTTCCGCTGCGCTAACCTTGACTTGTAGAACAAAATGAACGTTTTGGGGGCGGCTATTCACACCCCCCCTCTCTAGCCGCAATCCATCGATCCTAACAAGTGGTATCAGAGCTAGGTCGCTCTTCGTTGGATCAACTCCCGGGGGAGCACAAGCTAGAGATGGATCAACTCGGAGAAGACATCACCATTCCACCTTTCTATGACCGCGACGACTTCGCGTATTGGAAGGTAAGAATGAGGTATTTTCTTATGACTAACCTTGAAAATTGGAGTTGTGTTCAATTAGGTTTCAAGCCTCCAATGGATAAGGAAGGAAAACCACTCGAGAAGAAGAAGTGGACAAGGGAACAAATCCACCATTCCACAATCAACGATGAGGTAATGAAAGTATTTGAATTCTCATTACCTAATGACATTCTATGTAAGATAGGTGGATACAACAATGCCAAGGAATTGTGGAACAACTTGGCTAAGTTCCATGAGGGGAACTCCACTTCAAGCCATGAAGAGGAGTCAAGTGAGCCAAGTAGCTCACTTCATGGAGGAATGGATTTAGAAGTTGAGGGCCACTCAACATCTAAAGAAGAAGAGGAGGAGAGTTCTTCTTCAAGTTCAGAGCAAGAAGAAGAAGCTTCTACCTCCGGAAGGGATGAAGGAGAGAGCGTTCATCCATCCTCAACTCTAGGTAACTCAAGTCATTTAGTTTCTAGAAAATTACACATAATGTGCTTTGAGTGTAGGGAATTTGGACATTACAAGAGTAAATGTCCAAAGAGGGTTAGGAAGACTCCACCGACGCCAAAGATCAAGGAAGCCAGAGTCCCGATACGCAAGAGCAAGGAGCACGTGGTGTGCTTCCAATGCAAGCGAAGGGGACATTATCGGAGCCAATGTCCGAGGGGGAGGCAACCTCACAAGGACAAGAAGACGAGCACATCGATAGGGGGAGCTAAGGCAAACCCTAAGGTAATCTCTAAGGCACATTATTGCAATAATAATAAGACACATGCTAGTAGCCTTATTGCTATTGTTAATAATGGTAAGCATGATAACATTAGAAATCGATACACATGCTTAGGTGCCAAACATGTGAGCCTAGATAAGGATAACACTAGGAAAGCCAACCCTAGAATTAACCCATCTAAGGCTAAGGAAAACCTAGGTAGGAATCCCAAATCAACTAGACACATGCCTAGGATTGCCTCAAAGAAAAATGACAAATCAAGTCTTGAGATATTAAAGAAGGAAAATCAAGTCTTGAGGTCAAGACTTGACATGTTAGAAAAGACCCTTAAAAATTTGGAAAAGTCAAATATAGGGTCTAAGGGGCAAAAACCAAAGCCCAAGGACATGAAAGGTTTGGGTCACAAACCTAAGTCACAAGTGGTCAAGCCCACTTATCACAATGTTCCATTAGATTATGGAACAAAATCTAGGGCAAGGAAGACCATCACCAAGGTCACAAGGGGAGTCACCCCTAGAGTTGATCTTGATGAGTCCCAAATGACCAAGGCTTCAAAGCCTAGGAGGGTCATTAGAAGGGTTGCTAGGGAAGTCATCCCTAGTGAATACTTAGTGAACCCAATGAGCTCCAATAGGTATTGGGTTCCTAGGAGCGTGATTTCATCACGCTAGATGAATTAGGGTGTGCCAACCTTACTTGAATAGGTAGTTAACCTAATCATGGCAAAAGGTGGCACTTTAGGAATTTTCAAGGTGTGATCAAGCCTTGAAAATGAAATTAAGAATTATTCCTAAGGTGATTAGAATGTGCCAACTACATTTGAGGAGTTCTCTTAGGTCAGTTTAATTGGCACATAGTGATCTAAACATTCTTGGTATATGATTTTAGGACTATTACTCTTAGGAATATAAAACCTATGGTAAAATGATCAAAATTATCAAAAATGGCAACTAAGGCTAGAATTAGGTATTTTCTATACCTTTATGTGCTATTTGCCATATATTGTTTGCCATATGCCATGTCATGACATCATATTTATTTTATGATCATTTAAAATGTCATGATAATGCTTAGGTTAGTTAAATGTCATGCTTTATTTAAGTTTCATACTTTATGCCATGACATCATGACATTGGCACATGTTTCCATTTATGATACAATTATATGCCATGTCATCATCTTGTGCATTAATGATCAATGAAATTGATTTAAGGACTAAAACACAATTTGATATGGAGATCAAATTGTTAATTAGAAAAATGCATGAGAACTTAGATTAAGCTAACCTAAACCCATATCTCACATCAAAATTGACTTGGATGTGTTTGACACACCTTAGATGTGTGTGAGATATTAGGATTGTGAGTTAGGATCAAGGTGCATAGTTCTTGTACCTAGATGAGCCTAATTCTAATTGGGGATCATATGGAAAGCTTGTGTACAAGTCATGTACATTTAGCCTTAAGATTGTGGTCCTAAATTAAATGGTTTAAAATCATTTCAAAATTGATTTGAAAAACCTTGATGAAGCTTTTCTAGTGATAGCATTCATCATTGAGCAAAGTGATACAAAGATGAGTTAACTTTGAGCTATTTCAAAGACGTTTGAACTTTGTATCAAGATTTGAAAATGGAAGTTATTTTCATAGAAAACTATTTTTCCATGATAGTATATGTTATGAGGAATGTATCCTCAAAATTTTACAATTTTTGAAATTTTCTGTGATTTTCTAGAGGTTTCTGAATTTCGGGAGAAGAAATCAAGAGAAATCGGATCGGTCTGGTGACCGATCAGTGATCGGTCCAGACTGCGTGGATCGATCTGGGACTGATCCAGGAGCTGATCGGTCTGGTGACCGATCAGGGCGTGCCAACTTGCTGAAATTCGACTGGTTGTCTGAAATTTCAGCTCGGGAAGTGGTGTTTTAGGTTTCTAAAGGTTTGAAACTCTCCAAGACATTGTTGGTGCAATGGTCAAGGGGAAGTTGACTTTTAGGGGGAGTTTTACCTATTGGTCAAGGGGAGTTGACCTTTAGGGGGAGTTGTCATGAGTGATATGGGATTATCACTAAATTGACTATTGACATTAGTATCAAGGGGGAAATTAAGGGTTTCAATGAAAGGTATGAGACTTTCATTAGGAAGAAACTTTTGACCTTGATTCACTCTTTTTGATGTGTGTCAAAAAGGGGGAGAATGGAGAATGTCTAGAGAATGTTCAAGGAAGAACATTGGAGTTAGTGGGAGAGTTTGTTGATCACAACGAGTGAAGTTGTGAACAACGATAACTTACTCTTCAGGGGGAGAGTTTGTTGATGTGTGCCAATAGGGGAAGAATGAAGGGTTTAAGTTAGGCCTTCATTATCTAAGAAGGAGGTTGCCTTCTTAGAAGAAGAATGTAAGGTTGTAACTTATGTTTCATTACCTAGTGGCATGAAGAGACTATTGGATTAGTCTAACTTAAAGGTATTGTCAAACATCAAAAAGGGGGAGATTGTTGGTGCAACCTTAGGTCAAGGTTGACCTGGTTGACCAGACTCGAGTTGACTTGACTCGAGTTGTGTTTTGATGTTTGACGAGTTATGTTTGACAATGTTTGACGTGAACAGAAAAGTTGTATCTTGATGTTTTACAAGGATACAAGCTTGGGAGATTGTGGGTGCAACTCGTGGTCAAGGTTGACCTGGTTGACCCGAGGTGAGTTGACCTGACTCGGAAAAGTCCAAGCAGGAAGTTTTGGCATGGTGAAAAGTCCAAGCAGGGAGCTTGGCACGGGAAAAGTCCAAGTATGGAGACTTGGCACGGAGAAGTCCAAGTATGGGAGCTTGGCACATGGGAAGACGGAGAGGGCTCGGTAGCTCGTTCTCCGGACTGTGGTCAGAGAGGGCTCGGGAGCTCGTTCTCTGGACCGGATGGAAGTCGGAGAAGGGCTCGGTAGCTCATTCCCCGAACTGTGGTCAGAGAGGGCTCGGTAGCTCGTTCTCTGGACCGCAGGTGAAAGTCCTGGTGAGTGAAGCCAGGCAGATGGAAAGTCCTGGTGAGTGAAGCCAGGCAGACGGAAAAGTCCTGGTGAGTGAAGCCAGGCAGATTGGAAATCCTGGTGAGTGAAGCCAGGTGAAAACCCTAGTGAGTGAAGCTAGGTGAAAGTGAAAGTCCTGGTGAGTGAAGCCAGACAGTTGGTGAAAGTCCTGGTGAGTGAAGCCAGGCAGTTGGGAAGTCCTGGTGAGTGAAGCCGGGCAAGGAAAAATCCAGATGGATCAAGGCTGATCGGACATCTGGTGTTGTGAAGGTCAAGAAGGTCAAGGGAGTGACCGGATACTTGGCACGAAGAGAAAAGTCCAAGTGGGTCAAAGGGATTGACCGGACACTTGGTGGGGAGTCTTAGCAGGTCAAGGGAGTGACCGGATGCTAAGCATGATGTACCAACAAGTCAAGGTTGACGGATGTTTGAATTTAAGGTACACTTGGCAAGAATATCCAGAGTCAGATCGGTATACATATATTCGGAGTTTGAATAAAAACAAACTCAGTATGGTCTGGTTCTTCTTCAGGAAGAATAACGCCTATCGAAAGGAAGTTCGGGAGAAAAGGAAGGACTAGGTTGAGTACTGCTGAGGAGTGCCCTCTCTAAGAAGAGCATAGACTGATCGGTCCAGGCTTAGCCTGATCGGTCCCCAAGACCGATCAGGGACAGTGTGGACTGATCAGGTTGGAGCCTGATCGGTCCAGAACTATCCGTTGGCTCACAACGGTCTTCTGTCTTCTGCTGTCTTCTGGCTTCTTCTTCGCAAGTGGATGCAGGTATAAAAGAGGCTGAGGGCTTCTACAGATCTACTTCTTCCTCTTCTTCCTACTGACTGCTGAAGTATTTTCTGCTTGAGCTTTGTTGAGCTCTTCTTCGCTGAAGCTTCGCGTGAGCTTCCCTCGGCTGGGACTTCAACTGGACAGTTGGTGCTGTGGTTGGATTCCCGTGAAGTTGCTGCTTCATCCAGTCGACAAGAAGGCAAGCTAGGGTTATTACATTTTTGTATTGTACTTAGTTTCCTGCTGTATTCTTGTACTCCTGTTTATCTTGCTGTTGCAAGACATTGTGGCGAGGTTTCTCCACCCAGAAGGAGTGATTATTAGCCGGGTTTCCGGGGTCTCATCCACCGACGGATTGATAGGCTTCGTCCACCTTACGGACACGCCGAGGAGTAGGAGTATATCTCCGAACCTCATTACATCGACGCGTGTTGAGGTTTGATATCTCCGGTTTTGTTTCTATTATTTTTATTTCCGCTGCGTTAACCTTGACTTGTAGAACGAAACGAACGTTTTGGGGGCGGCTATTCACACCCCCCCTCTCTAGCCGCAATCCATGGATCCTAACACTACATGCTAGTCTTATTACATTAACATTGTCCCTAAATGTTAATACTTGACTAGGAATGATTTAGAGTAGTGTTCCCTATATTATCTCACTATCGGTTCAACTAACCGATTGATATAGGTGAGAACCGTTTACTCAAGGACGTTATTATACTTAGTTTATTTCGCACCAATACAAGTAAGTATAATAACCAAAAACCAAATGCCTTTATTTATATAGAATATGATACAACAAGTCCAAAATACAATCATCAAATGATTAGCTCTAGGGCTCTAGCTAACAATCTCCCACTAGCACTAGTGCCAATCAGTATAGGCTCTAAGCCCCAATGACCTAGTGTGACCATCATGCTTCCTCTGTGCCAAAGCCTTGGTCAAGGGATCTGCGATGTTAGCCTCTGTAGGTACTCTGCAAATCTTCACATCTCCTCTCGCGATGATCTCTCGAATGAGATGGAAGCGCCGTAGTATGTGTTTGGTCCGCTGGTGTGAGCGAGGTTCTTTCGCCTGTGCTATAGCTCAATTGTTGTCACAATAGAGCTCAATGGGATCAGCAATGCTAGGAACCACCCCAAGTTCAGTGATGAACTTGCGGATCCAACTGCCTCCTTCTTTGCCTCGATGCGACAATGTACTTTGTAGAATCGACTCGTATCCTTCTTGAACTCTTCCACCGGTGTGGCACCACCATTAATGCAAAATACGAACCCCGATTGCGATCTATAGTCATCACGATCGGTCGGAAGCTAGCATCACTGTAACCCTTTACAACTAGCTTATCATCGCCTCCATATATCAAGAAATATTTTTAGTCCTTCTTAAGTACTTAAGAATATTCTTGACCGCTATCCATGACTTTCTGGATCTGATCGGTATCTGCTCGTCATGCTCAAAGCATACGAGACATCGGGTCGAGTACATAACATGGCGTACATGATCGATCCTATGGGTGGCATAAGGGATCTGATCCATGCGGTCTCTCCTCTCTAGAAGAGGGACCTTGAGTCTTGAAGACTCACGCCATGTGACATCGACAGAAATCCCTTCTTGGAGTTCTGCATGGCAAACCGTAGCAGTACCTTGTCAATGTATGTACTCTGACTTAGGCCAAGCAATCTCTTAGATCTATCTCTATAGATCTGTATCCCTAGAATGCGGGATGCCTCACCTAAGTCCTTCATTGAGAAGCAACTCCCTAGCCAGGTCTTGACAGACTGAAGCATAGGGATGTCCTTCCCAATGAGTAGTATGTCATCCACATACAATATGAGGAAGACAACTATATCCCCTACAACCTTCTTGTAGACATAAGGCTCATCTTCGTTCTTGATGAAACCAAACTGTTTGATTACATCATCGAATCGAAGATTCCAGCTCCGAGAAGCTTGCTTTAGTCCATAAATGGACCTATGCAGCTTGCATACTCTGCTAGTATGTTGTGGATCTACAAAACCCTCAGGTTGTATCATGTACACATCCTCGAGCAGGTTTCCATTCAGAAACGGAGTTTTGACATTCATCTGCCATATCTTATAGTCATGGTAGGCTGCAATAGCAAGCATGATCCGAATGGACTTAAACATCGCTACTAGAGAAAAGGTTTCATCATAGTCAATACCATGAATCTACTTGAAACCTTTAGCTACCAAGCGACCCTTATAGATAAGTCCATCCATGTCAGTCTTTCTCTTAAAGACCCACTTACACCCAATGGGTTTTACCCCTTCAGGTGGATCAACCAAAGTCCATACTTGGTTGGTGTACATGGATTCCATTTCGAATCTCATGGCTTCTAGCCATTTCTTGGAATCTGGTCTCATCACAGCTTCCTGATAGGTGGTAGGCTCATCCTCTATGAGCATAACTTCATCATGGTCAGACAAGAGAAATGAGTATCTCTCAGGCTGACGACGTACCCTATCAGACCTGCGAAGAGGTATGTCTACTTGAACTAGTTGTTGTTCCTCAACTCCTTGTGGAACAACATCATCTACAACACTTTGTGGTTCCAGTTCAATTTCCATCGAGGCATCAGTGCTATTGTTCGCATCTTGAACTTCTTCAAGATCGAACGCGCTCCCACTAGTCTTTCTAGAAACAAAGTCCCTTTCTAGAAAGACCCCAGTCTTTGCCACAACTACCTTGTGCTGACTGGGAATGTAGAAGTAATATCCCTTAGTTTCCTTGGGTTATCCAATGAAAAAGCACTTGTCGGATTTGGGTCCTAATTTGTCTGAGACTTGACGTCGAACGTAAGCCTCACAACCCCAAATCCTCATGAAAGACACCTGGGCATCTCTCCCAATCCATATCCTATATGGTGTCTTTATCACGGCCTTGGATGGAACTCGGTTGAGTATAAAAGCTGCCGTGTCTAAAGCATAGCCCCAAAAGTATGTTGGAAGATCTGTGTGACTCATCATAGATCGTACCATATCTAATAAGGTACGATTCCTCCTTTCGGATACACCATTCCACTGTGGTGTTCTAGGAGGAGTGAGTTGGGATAGAATCCCACACTCAGCTAGATAGTCACGGAACTCATGGCTAAGGTATTCTCCACCTCGATCGGATCGAAGTATCTTAATACTCTTGCCAAGCTGGTTCTATACTTCATTCTTGAATTCTTTAAACTTTTCAAAGGATTCAAACTTATGTGTCATCAAGTACACATAACCATATCTACTGAAGTCATCAGTAAATGTGATGAAGTACCTATAACCACCTCTAGCAGCGATATTGAAAGGGCCACATACATCACTATGTATAAGTCCTAACAAATCAGTCGCTCTCTCGCTGTGCCCACTAAAGGGAGTCTTGGTCATCTTTCCTCGTAGGCATGACTCGCATATCTCATATGATTCAAAATCAAATGAGTCCAGCAAACCATCCTTATGGAGCTGGGATAAGCGCTTGTCATTTATATGACCTAAGCGACAGTGCCAGAGGTAGGTTTGGTTCATGTCATTTGATTTGAACCTCTTGGTATTTATGTTATAGATAGAGCTCTCAAGGTCTAGAATATAGAGTCCGTTTATCAGAGGTGCACTACAATAGAACAGATCGTTTAAATAGACGGAACAACATTTGTTCTTTATAGTAAACGAGAAACCTTTCTTGTCCAAACAAGAAACTGATATAATGTTCTTAGTTAATGCAGGCACATAACAACAATCGACTAACTCTAGTATAAGCCCAGAGGGCAGAGATAGAAAGTAAGTCCCTACAGCAATAGCAGCAACCCGTGCTCCATTGCCTACTCGTAGGTCCACCTCGCCCTTTGTCAATGCCCTGCTATTTCTCAGTGCCTGCACATCAGTACAAATGTGAGAAGCACATCCAGTATCTAATACCCATGATGTAGAAATAGATAGATTGACTTCTATAACATATATACCTGAAGTGGAAGTCTCACTTCGCTTCTTCTTAAGATCCTCCAAGTATACCTTGCAGTTCCTCTTCCAGTGCCCGGTCTGACCGCGATGGAAGTAGGTAGCATCCTTGGCGACCCCTCCTTTAGGTTTCAGTGCCTTGCCTTTGCCCTTGGCTTGGGACTTTCCCTTGCCTTTGGGCTTGCCCTTGCCCTTATGTTTCTGAACCATCAGAACAGTGTTGGGCTTAGCCTTCTTAAGGTTTAGCTCAGCAGTTCTTAACATGCTAAGCAGCTCGGGCAGTGGCTTGTCAATCTCGTTCATATTGTAGTTTAGAACGAATTGACTGTAGCTATCCGGCAAGGATTGCAATATTAGGTGTGTAGCTAGCTCTTGGCCAAGAGGGAACCCTAACCTTTGTAGGTTTTCTATGTACCCAATCATTTTGAGTACATATGGGCCTACTGGAGCCCCGTCTGACATCTTGCACTGAAACAGTGCCCTTGAGATCTCAAATCTCTCATGCCTCGCTTGACCTTGATACAGTTGACGAAGATGTTCAACCATATCATAAGCGCCCATTAACTCGTGTTGCTTCTGAAGCTCAAAGTTCATGGTCGCGAGCATTAGACAAGACACATCCAATGTGTCATCTTGATGCTTCTTGAAAGCATCTCGGTCAGCTCGCGGGGCAGTGGCAGGAGGAGCCTCTGGAATGGGCTGCTCCAGAACGTACAGTTTACATTCTTGGGTGAGAACTATTCTCAGGTTCCTGTACCAGTCCAGGAAGTTTGCTCCGTTGAGCTTGTCCTTCTCGAGGACAGATCGCAGGGAGAAGGTGTTCGTATTTGACGTCATGGTAATCTACAACAGAAATAAAAGCAGAAATAAATATCATATTCTTAATCATTTAATTAGGCCTTTAACTAAATGATGCTCCCACTGAATTCTATAATTCATGTGGGACAAGATCCACATCATACTAACCCTTGAGTTAGCTTTGGCTAATACGTCCAAGACTTAGTATGATCGATAGGTAACGATTACCAATTACATCTCTATGCAACTCTTGTTTATAGAATCAAAATCCGCATTTATATTAAAAATCGAGTTAGCTTTGGCTAATACGCCCGAGAGTTAATATATATGTGATTTTGACCTAACTTTCCAACCATTGGAAGAATGCCTATAGTTATACTCGATCCAACCGAGTTAACTAGGAATACTCAATCTAATTGAGTTGTACTCACCCATGCGTTGATAGGCGGGACCAAGATTGTCCCTCCGTACCCTACCAAGATAGTATGTGTTGCTCTGCTTTGGCAGATTCAACAACTACATGCGATCAAGGTAGTGGTAGGTATCACGGCATGGTAGACATTACGAGTTGACGTGATTTAGATCTAATCTAAACGATGATGCGTATCATATACTCGATAGATCTAATCTAATCGAAGGGTACATCATGTGCACGACTTAGATCTAATCTAATCGTTAGGCACTAATTAATTACTTAATTAACTAGCATGCATCACATACATACAAAAGCAATTAATTAAATTAATTTGTGATTTAGTCATGGCCCTACTACGATCTTCTCAAGCTAATGAGAAGATCGGATGGTCAACCTAAGGTCAACAGCTTCTCAAGCTCCTTCCGTTGACCACCTCGTGTTGCTCGTGCCCTCCTCGTAACTCCGTCTCGTGTGGACCTTCCACCGCTTCAAAATTTACATTACAATTTTGAAACTCAAGTTACATTCGAGTCTAAATCTAATTTACAACCAGAATATAAGAGAAAGGCACGACGTGCAGGTCGTGAAAATAAAAATAAAAATAAATACAGCACACACATCACAAATAACGGCGCGCAGGCCGTAATATGAATTACAACACAATTCCAATCTTATTGGGTCTTTTTGGGCCATGACTATCACAAAATTAATATATAATTCTAAATTATATATTTTTTTCATAATTTTCTATAATTTTTACAATTTTATGAGTAAATTTTTTCCGGCGGTCCCGTTTAGCGTTTTCGGGCGCAGTCGCGGAACGAATCCCCTTGCGGGGCCAGGGGTAGCGCCCCTACCCGCGATCTAACCATCGCGAGGGTTCCTTTGCGATCTAACAGCGCCTAAGCCTGCTGTCCCAAAAATTTTTGGGGCGAAACATTGCCGTTTCGGAAAATTCTTCTCGGTAGTCGAAGTCTACAAGTGTCTAAACACTTGTGCTTCGCTTCTACGAGAAAAATACCCATTAAAACTATAAAAACATGAATTTACAGAAAGTTTACAGATCTATATTTTTCATAAAAATACGAATCTAAACTCGTACTCGCTTCGCACGTGGCTCTGATACCACTTTTTCGCGTCGCGGAAACCCCGAATCACCCTAGCCAATGGATCCGTGCGAAGAGTATAGAACAAAATTTATGAGTATGAGTTTACAACTTAGATCTACTCCTAGATCTACATGAAGAAAGAATATACCCTTGATGCGAAGCCCTTCGCAATCCCACTTGTCCTCGGTTCGCCGGATCTCGAAAGTGTCAAAGTAGACACTTCTCTATGTGTATCCACACAAGAAAGAGATGGAGAAAAATCTCTAAGGATGTGCTAGCAACCTTAGAGATCAATAGGGAGGAGAGGGAGAGCAAGAAGAAAACTCAAGAGGAAGAAGAAGATGGAGTTACAACCACTTGAATGAAAAATCAATTTTTTCATTCCACCTAAAAGTGGCCGGCCACTTCAAGGCATGTAACCCCCATGGAATATCAAGAGTCAAGTCTCTTGATCTCCTCCATGAGGTGGCATTTGGTCAAGTCAAACTTGACCAAATGAAGAAGCCTTGATGATGTGGCATTGGTCAAGTCAAAGTCAAGTCAAAACTTGACTCTTCATCTTCCTACTTAAGTCAAGTCAAACTTGACCACTTCTCTTCCTTGGTTGATCTAATCTAACCATTGGTTCAAGTCAATTTTAATTTAATGAATCTCTATTCATTGAATTAAATGAGTCTAAGTCCAAATTAGACTCACTTAACACATGAACCAAATTGAGTCCAACTCAATTAGCCTACTTTGGATTACTCTTAATCCAATTTGGTTCATCATATGAACGTAATCATTTAGGTTCATCTAATGAACTTAATCTCCATCTAATTGCCCTTAGTGTGTGACCCTATAGGTTCTTGTAACGTTGGCAATGCCCCTAAACCCATTTAGGAGCATAAGTAATGAGCGGTATCTAGCAACACATCATTACTACCCAAGTTACAAGAATGTTGAGATCCAACATCACCTTGTGACTACTAATTGTGACTCCTCATAAAATATGACAAGTGTCCTTCTATCCTAGACATCTAGATTGATCAATGTAAGACATAGACCGTGTCATCCTCTAATCAATCTAAATCTTGAACTCCAAATAGACTCACTCAATCAAATGAGCTTAATATCCTATATTGACTCATTTGGGCATGGCCATGCACTTTGTGGTCTCACTCTATCAAGAATATCGATGTCGCTCCCGTCATATAGGAGGGATAGATCCCATCTACATCACTCACATCCCTCTGCATAATTCGTTACATACCCAGTAATCGCCTTTATAGTCCACCCAGTTACGGGTAACGTTTGACGAAACCAAAGTACATAACTCCTTATGCAGGGATCCATGGTGACTTCAGGTCTAAGGACTAGTAGTCATACTAATAGCCACATGAGAAAGTATATGACACTCATATAACGATCCATGATACTTTCTCATGGCGGGTCATTCAGTATACATTCTCCAATACATACCCATGTGTCAACTTGATATCTCTATATCCATGACTTGTGAGATCAAGTCATCGAGTTGACCTACATGCTAGTCTTATTGCATTAACATTGTCCCTGAATGTTAATACTCGACTAGGAATGATTAAGAGTAGTGTTCCCTATATTATCTCACTATCGGTTCAACTAACCGATTGATATAGGTGAGAACCGTCTACTCAAGGATGTTATTATACTTAGTTTATTTGGCACCAATACAAGTAAGTATAATAACCAAAAACCAAATGCCTTTATTTATATAGAATATGATACAACAAGTCCAAAATACAATCATCAAATGATTGGCTCTAGGGCTCTAGCTAACACTTACAACGTCCCAGCGCTCTTGACCCTCAGGATTCTCCTTCCCAGGGCAGTGTCCACAGACCTTAACTAACTCTTGTGGCTCCTGTCTGGGCTTTGATTGCCTCGGTGACTCCTGCCCAGGCTTTAGTTGTCTCAGTGGCTCTTTTCTGGGCTTTAGTTGTCTCAGTGACTCCTGCCCGGGCTTTAATTGTCTCAGTGGCTCCTGTCCGGGCTTTAGTTGTCTCAGTGACTCCTATCTTGTGGGACGTTCCTTTCCTGTAACAGCGCCTGTCTCTGTTACTTATCTTATGTGTATCCCTTATCTTATGTAATTCATAAACAAGACTTCAACTATTGAGTTTGTGTAACAAGTGCTGGCTTTGTAATGAATGTTTTGTACGCTCACTGAATTATGTTGTTGTACTAGCCTGTGGCCCTGATATTTATTAGTTGGAGAGGTTCATCCTTCTGGGCAGTCCATCCCGCCCAATTCCATTTGCTCATTTGGTTTATTATTGTTGGTGCAATATCCCTCAGGTCAAGGTTGACCTGGGTAACCAAGCTGAGTCTTGGTTAGGGTTTAGATGTTTGACAATAAGATATTGATTGAAGAAGAGTCAAGTAGGTCAAGGTTGACTGGATACTTGACTGGGAAGTCCTAACTGGGATGTTAGGCAAAATGAAAGTCCTGGTGAGTGAAGCCAGGCAGAAGAAAAGTCCTGGTGAGTGAAGCCAGGCAGAAGAAAGTCCTAGTGAGTGAAGCTAGGCAGATGGAAAACCCTAGTGAGTGAAGCTAGGTGAAAGCCCTGGTGAGTGAAGCCAGGTGAAAGTCCTAGTGAGTGAAGCTAGGCAGATGGAAACCCTGGTGAGTGAAGCCAGGTGAAAGTCCTAGTGAGTGAAGCTAGGCAGATGGAAAACCCTAGTGAGTGAAGCTAGGTGAAAGTCCTGGTGAGTGAAGCCAGGCAAGGGAAAATCCAGATGGATCAAGGATGATCGGACATCTGGTGTTGGGAAGTCCAAGTAGGTCAAAGGATTGACTGGATACTTGGCATGAAGAAATCCAAGTAGGTCAAGGGAGTGACCAGATACTTGGCATGAATAGAAAAGTCCAAGTGGGTCAAAGGGATTGACCGGACACTTGGTGGGAAGTCCTAGCAGGTCAAGGGGTGACTAGATGCTAGGCATGACATACCAACAGGTCAAGGTTGACCGGATGTTGGTTTGGGAGGTTTAGGACTTGGTTTTGGACAAAACCACGTCGGATCGATCGATGGATCGATCCGGCTTCGAATCGATCCGTGGATCCGCACTGTCCCAGTGAACAGAGAGCTTCCGGATCGATCCGTGATCGATCAGAGGTCCCAATCGATCGATGGATCGATTGACGCTGTCGCGCGATAGCGCCGGATCGATCCGTGGATCGATCCAGCGCTTATCGCGAGGCGCCCGATCGATCTGTGGATCGATCCAAAGCCTCCCGATCGATTGGGAACTTTCGAATCGATCGGGATCCGACCGCTGACATCGTTTATAGGCCAGGCGTTCGATGGCTGCGGTAGAACTTCACCGATTCATTCCAGTTCATCGCCTACTCCTCCACAGCGCTCAAAAAGATGTCAGTTCTTGAAGGATCTTGGAAGCTTTCCAAGTCAAGAGGCGGATCAAAGGCAAGAAGAGAAGCTAGGGTTAGGGTTTTCTGTACTCATTGTAAGTTTTGCGCTTGTATTTTGTTTCCCTTTCCTTTCTTCTTGTACTGAGAGTCTTGTAGGGCTTCTCCGCCCTCGGTAGTTACCGAAAAGGAGTGTTTTCATAGTGGAGGGTGCGTGCGTGGTGTGGATCCTTGGACTAGTCACCTCTTGTGAGGTGGATACCAAGTAAACCAACCGTGTTAGCGTTGTTGCATTTGTTTCTGTATTTTCCGCTGCATATTCTTGAAGAAACAAGCAACGCCAAGCAATGCCGAGCACCGAGAGAACGCGACGAGCTATTCACCCCCCCTCTAGCTACTTTTGGTCCTAACAAGTGGTATCAGAGCGAGGCCGCTTTTCACCGGAATCATCGCCGGAAGGGTCAAGCATAACAAGAAAAGCTAGAGGGTGAAGAAGTTGAAGCAAATTCATCAAAAGTCAAAGATTTCAAGAAGCTCAACTTCAAGATGCAATTCCAAGATGGACTTGGATTTGACACAAGGGTGGCTCCACCGTACACATCCACAAGCTTCGATTCTTGGAAATCAAGAATCAAAAATTTTCTTATGATGGAGATAGAGCAATGGTTTGCTCTAATGGAAGGCTTCAAAGCTCCAACAAACTCCAAGGGCAAGCTTCTCAAGAAAAGCAAATGGAGCTTGGAGCAAATTCAAAGGAGCGAGGCAAATGATAAAGTGACCAAGCTTTTGGTCAACTTATTGTCTAGCCATATTTTGGCTCAAATCGGAGAATTCAACGATGCCAAGGAGCTTTGGAGCAAATTGGCAACAATCCATGAAGAACCCTCTACTGTACTGAATCAAGAGGAATCCAAAGAGGGCGACTCATTGGAGCAAGATCAAGAGGAGGACTCCGAGGTTGAGAGATGCTCAACCTCCGAAGAAGAAGTCCAAGAAGAAGCTTCATCTTCAAGGGAGTGCAATGAAGAGAACAAGGAGGGAGCATACTCCTTGTTCCATGTACAAGATGATGAAGCCTCCACCTCTAGGATTGAGGGGGAGCAATCTTCATTAACACCGGATCAAGAGCAAGAAGAATCGTCTACATCCGGGTCAAGAAGAGAAGAGGATGAAGAAGCTTCCACCTCCACAAGTCAAGAAAAATCAAATGGAGGAGCATCACTATCGGATCAAGAGGAAGCCTCTACATCCACATCACATGGAGGAGAAAGCACCACCCCTACACAAGAAGGTATAAATGTTTCAATTAAAAATAAAAATCATATAATATGTTTTGAGTGTAGGGAAAGTGGGCACTACAAAAGCAAGTGTCCCAACTTGGCCAAGAAGAAGGGTCAAGTGACACAAAAGGGCAAGGAGAAGCCCAAGGAGACCATCCCCGGAACAAAGAAGAGCAAGGAGCACATTGTGTGCTTCTCTTGCAATCAAAAGGGGCATTACCGGAGTCAATGCCCTAAGGAGAAGAAGATGGTCAAGGCTCAAGGGGGAGCCTCTAAGGTAAAAAGGAAGGTAACTTTTATTGAGCCTATCCCTTTACATTATGGTAAAAAGCATGCTAGTTCTAACTTATATCATTTTAATGCTATTTACCATAAGAATAGAGAGCATGGTAAAATTAAGGAAAATAATGTAGCTTACCATGCTAAAACTACCACACCTAGGATTAGGAAGGTAGATAAAAATTTGGGCAAAAACACTAAGGATTCAAGATACAAGCCTAGAAACAAAAATGCTCATGAACTTAATGGAAAACCTAATACTAAGGATTTAATGATAGAAAATCAAGTCTTGAGGTCAAGACTTGATAAAATGGAGAAGACCCTAAAAATGATGGAAAATATCCTATTAGGGCAAAGTGAGCAATACCTAGGGCTAGGAAAATCAAAGTCATCCAATGGCCATAGAGGTTTGGGGTACAAACCAAAGGCTAAGAAGGATGTGCCCTCTTACCATAGAGTTCCATATAGTTATGGAACAAACCCTAGGTCTAGTGGGCAAGTCAAAAATACTAGGGAGGTCATCCCTAAGAGTATTTTTGCAATTAATGTGACTAAGACTTCTATGAAGTCCAAGAAAGTCACTAACAAGGTCACAAGGGAGGCTATCCCTAGAGTTGACCTAGAAAATGTGACCAAGGCTTCTAAGAAGTCAAACAAGGTCACTAGGAAGGTATCTAGGGAAGTTATCCCTAGTGAATACCTAGAGCATCCAAGGAGCACCAATAGGTGTTGGGTTCCTAGGAGCATTTTCTCTACCCCATAAATGGGTTAGAGAGTGTCAACTCCGATTAGAAGGGTAGTTAACCCAACTTTGAGGAAATTGACACTCAAGGAGCATTTTCAAGGTTTTTGTTAACTTTTGAAAATGAAACGGACCTAGTGTTTACTCCTTGAAAGAGTAAAATGTGCCTATTGGTGGAAAAATTGATTTTATCTTAAAATGGCACAAATTGGGAAAACCATAAGAACTACCAAGTTGGGATTTTGGTATGTTCTTAGGAAATTTAAGGCGATCCGGGCCTAAATTTAAAGGTGCTCACTCTTGAGGGAAAATGGAATATGCCAACTTGAGGAATATTTTAAATTTCTAATTGGCATAATTAATTCAAGAGATTAAAGAAATGTCAAGTTGGGTTTTGACATTTTCTTAAGGAAATTGGGCGATCTAGGGTTATACTTTGTGATTTAGCTAAGTGGTTAAGGATACTTAGATAGGTAATCTAAGTATATTTTATTTATGCTAAATCTTGCCATGATTGTTTGCCCATCATATGCCATGACATCATGTCTATTTTTGCATTCATGTTTTACTATGAAAAACTCAAAAAT
This sequence comes from Zingiber officinale, assembly GCF_018446385.1. Lineage (NCBI taxonomy): Eukaryota > Viridiplantae > Streptophyta > Magnoliopsida > Zingiberales > Zingiberaceae > Zingiber > Zingiber officinale. The sequence continues at coordinate 112,637,682 of NC_056002.1, read as the reverse complement.
ACCATGTCATGACATTCATACATCATGTAGTTATAGGAATCTTTCTTTTGAAAGTTATTTTATTTTGATGTATGCCATAACATTATCATGCATTAGTTTAATTCCTTGTAATTAAGGACAAATGGCATTTAACAACACTTATTAACAAGTGACATCCTAGGTGGATGTCTAATATCTCTAAAATGCCTAGATAGATATGCATGATCCCTAGAATAGGGCAAAACCAAAATCTACATCTCACAAAGACTATAAGGTGACTTATATGTGTTTTAGTGCACATTAGATACAAGTGAGATGTTAGGATGATGAACAAAACTCAAGATGTTGATTTAGTGCATTCTTTTGAGTTTTAGGTTCATCAAAACACATAGTTATGTGTTTTCCCATCATTGGGAAAGCTAATGTACAAGTCATGTGCATTATGCCCAAGGAACATGATGGGATATTGGTTTTGAAAATGTTTTAAAATGTTTTTGGAAAACCTTGGTGAAGGCTATCTTTTGATAGTAATCACCATTGAATAGTTAGACACAAACTTGAAGAAAACACTAAAGTTTTTGCAAGTTTTCAAGTTTGTGTCAATCTTTGAAAATATGATGTATTTTCATAGAAAGCTATTTTTCCATGATTAAGTATGCCCTAAATAATGTCTACACGAAATTTCATAATTTTTGGATTTTTGTAGAATTTTCTAGGGGTTTCTGAAGTTGACTGAAATAGAATTTCAGCAACTATCAGAGCTCCGATCGATCCATGGATCGATTGAGTTCTGAATCGATCCATGGATCAATTCAAACGGCAATTCCCGCGAGCAGAAGCTCACTGGATCGATCAGCCGATCGATCCAGGAGTCTGAATCGATCCGTGGATCGATTCGTAAAGGTTCAATCGATTGGAACCCAACTCCAATCGATCCAAGTTGCTGATTTTGGTGGGAAGGCTTTCAGCATCTTTGAACCTCTTTGAGTCTAGGTAACCATTCCAAACCCCTTAAATACATTTGTATACATACAAAGGGTGTTTTCATGTTGAAAACAAGGATGGATTGGTTAACGAAGACTAAGTAGAAGTTTAGGTTGAGGTTGTTTCAAATTTTGAATATTTGAACCTCAAAACTTCCAAATTTGGGTTTCCTAATGTTTTAGGGATTCCAAGTCATTGTTGGTGCAATGATAGAAGTTACCACCATGTCTTTAGGGAGGGACTCTTTAAAGACATGAAAGTTATTTTCATGAACCTTGGAAGGTGGTTAACCTTCATTGTGAACTTGCTCAAGGTTGAGCATTTAAACTTGAAATGGGGAGAAATGGGGAGTGGATATCCTCATTATTTCAAGTGGACACTCATGTGGTAGATAATGCTCAAGGTTGGGTAGTTGTCTACATTGAGGGAGAAGTTAAGGATAAATGAAGGGTATGAGACCTTCATTATCGTGTTGATCACAACGAGTGATGTTGTGAACAACGATGAGCAACTCTTCAGGGGGAGAGTCTTCGACAAATGGATTTGTTGAAGTGTGCCCAGAATTGGAGCATAGGTTGATGTGTGTCCAACGATGGGTTGATGTGTGCCAATAGGGGGAGAATGTATGGTTAAGCTTAGTCCTTCATTACCTATGGGAAGGTCATAGGGGGAGAATGAAAGGACTCATGAAAGGAAGTAAGTTAGGCTTTCATTACCTAGAGGGAGTTTGCCCTCTTAGGGGGAGAATGAAGAGCTTAATTTATGCTTTCATTACCTAGTGGCATGAAGGAGGCTATGGGATTAGCCTAACTTACATATGGGATTGTAAGTGTTATTGTGGTATTGTCAAACATCAAAAAGGGGGAGATTGTTGGTGCAATATCCCTCAGGTCAAGGTTGACCTGGGTAACCAAGCTGAGTCTTGGTTTGGGTTTAGATGTTTGACAATAAGATATTGATTGAAGAAGAGTCAAGTAGGTCAAGGTTGACTGGATACTTGACTGGGAAGTCCTAACTGGGATGTTAGGCAAAATGAAAGTCCTGGTGAGTGAAGCCAGGCAGAAGAAAAGTCCTGGTGAGTGAAGCCAGGCAGAAGAAAGTCCTAGTGAGTGAAGCTAGGCAGATGGAAAACCCTAGTGAGTGAAGCTAGGTGAAAGCCCTGGTGAGTGAAGCCAGGTGAAAGTCCTAGTGAGTGAAGCTAGGCAGATGGAAACCCTGGTGAGTGAAGCCAGGTGAAAGTCCTAGTGAGTGAAGCTAGGCAGATGGAAAACCCTAGTGAGTGAAGCTAGGTGAAAGCCCTGGTGAGTGAAGCCAGGCAAGGGAAAATCCAGATGGATCAAGGATGATCGGACATCTGGTGCTGGGAAGTCCAAGTAGGTCAAAGGATTGACTGGATACTTGGCATGAAAGAAAAGTCCAAGTAGGTCAAAGGAGTGACCGGATACTTGGCACAGAGAAAGTCCAAGTGGGTCAAAGGATTGACCGACACTTGGTAAGGGAGTCCTAGCAGGTCAAGGCGGTGACTAGATGCTAGGCATGACATACCAACAGTCAAGGTTGACCGGATGTTGGTTTGAGGTTTAGGACTTGGTTTTGGACAAAACCAAGTGCTGGATCGATCCGATCGATCCCAGCGAACAGAGAGCTTCCGGATCGATCCGTGGATCGATCTAGAGGTCCCAATCGATCGATGGATCGATGCTGTTTCGCGCGATAGCGCCGGATCGATCCGTGGATCGATCCAGCGAGTTTCAGCACAGAGGCGCCCGATCGATCCGTGGATCGATCCAAAGCCTCCCGATCGATTGGGAACTTTCAATCTATCGATCCGACCGTTGACATCGTTTATAGCTGCAGACGTTCGATGGCTGCGGTAGAACTTCACCGATTCATTCCAGATTCATCGCCTACTCCTCCACAGCGCTCTCAAAGATCAGGTCGCCAGTTCTTGAAGGATCTTGGAAGCTTTCCAAGTCAAGAGGCAAGAAGAGAAGCTAGGGTTAGGGTTTTCTGTACTCATTGTAAGCTTTGCGCTTGTATTTTGTTTCCCTTTCCTTTCTTCTTGTACTGAGAGTCTTGTAGGGCTTCTCCGCCCTCGGTAGTTACCGAAAAGGAGTGTTTTCATAGTGGAGGGTGCGTGCGTGGTGTGGATCCTTGGACTAGTCACCTCTTGTGAGGTGGATACCAAGTAAACCAACCGTGTTAGCGTTGTTGCATTTGTTTCTGTATTTTCCGCTGCATATTCTTGAAGAAACAAGCAACGCCAAGCAATGCCGAGCACTGAGAGAACGCGACGAGCTATTCCCCCCCCCCCCCCCCTCTAGCTACTTTTGGTCCTAACAATTATGAGAGTCAATTTGCTGGTCGAATACCAGATCAGGCTTTTGACTATTTGGCCGACCTATTTGGCGCTCAGCAGACTTGTGTGACAGCCGGGCGACCCTCATGCTCACACTGACTCTTCGACTTCCGGGCCTAGTCTGTCTTTACTGCTACACCGGTTCCCAAGCGTCCCCTCTGGTTCCGAGAGAGTCCTTTCACCTTCCTCTCCTGTATAAAAGATTTGGAGCACTTCACCCTTCTTATCCACCGTTTCTTTTTTACCTACTCCTCACTTGTTCATGGAATCTCCTGAGTTGTCTGCTCTTCGTCGTCGGCTAGCCTTTACCGAGAAGGCTTTACATGATATGACCTTGAGCCGGGATCTACAGACCTCTCTTTGCCGGGAACTAGAAGAGTTATGGCGAGCCGCCAAATGCAGGACCCGGGCAGAAATGGCTCTGAAGATGAAAGCGCAAGCAGACTTTCACGCCCAACTTCATCATATCCTTTATCTGAAGCTGAAGCATGAGGATGAGGTGACGACTTTAAAGGAGGAAAATCGACTACAAAACGCCACCATTGACCAACTGCAGGACAACCTTGTTCATGTCCAGATGGAGTTAGCTCACACGAAGACTCGCTTAGCGGAAGGACCTCAAGGATCCAAATCCGACAGCCATTGCGAGCGCTATTGAATGTTCCTTTTTATGAATCCCTCTTCATGAACCAAAGCTTGTTTTCTGCTCTATAACTATATCCCATCCTTCTGGTGTCTATATCTGCGTTGCTATGAAACACCTGCATTCTTTTAACATTTCTAGAAAACATAACGAAAACACTTTGCGTACCTTGCTTTCTTCTTACCCCTTGCCAACATAGTAACGAGTAGCCATGCGCGTAAGCCGTGCTACATTTCGAAGACACCGACCGAATAAGCAGTTGAGCCAACCGGGAAGGCTGTTGGGCGTGAGAGCAATGCTCACTTATAACTCGCACTGAGGCGAGAGTCTGGGACAGCCGACCGAGCAGCTCGGTCGTTGGGCGTGAGAGCAGAGCTCACTTATAACTTGCACTGAGGCAAGAGTCTGGGACACTGACCGAGAAGGTCGTTGGGCGTGAGAGCAGAGCTCACTTATAACTTGCACCGAGGTAAGAGTCTGGACACCAGCCGAGAAGGTCATTGGGCGTGAGAGCAGAGCTCACTTATAACTTGCACCGAGGCAAGAGTCTGGATAACCGATCAGGTAGGTCGTGAGAGCAGAGCTCACTTATAACTTGCACTGAGGCAAGAGTCTGGGACAGCCGACCGAGTAGCTCGGTCGTTAGGCGTGAGAGCAGAGCTCACTTATAACTTGCACTGAGGCAAGAGTCTGGGGCAGCCGACCGAGCAGCTCGGTCGTTGGGCGTGAGAGCAGAGCTCACTTATAACTTGCACTGAGGCAAGAGTCTGGGACAGCCGACCGAGCAGCTCGGTCGTTGGGCGTGAGAGCAGAGCTCACTTATAACTTGCACTGAGGCAAGAGTCTGGGACAGCCGACCGAGCAGCTCGGTTGTTGGGCGTGAGAGCAGAGCTCACTTATAACTTGCACTGAGGCAAGAGTCTGGGACAGCCGACCGAGCAGCTCGGTCGTTGGGCGTGAGAGCAGAGCTCACTTATAACTTGCACTGAGGCAAGAGTCTGGGACAGTCGACCGATCAGCTCGGTCGTTAGGCGTGAGAGCAGAGCTCACTTAACTTGCACTGAGGCAAGAGTCTGGGACAGCCGACCGAGCAGCTCGGTCGTTGGGCGTGAGAGCAGAGCTCACTTATAACTTGCACTGAGGCAAGAGTCTGGGACAGCCGACCGAGCAGCTCGGTCGTTGGGCGTGAGAGCAGAGCTCACTTATAACTTGTACTGAGGCAAGAGTCTGGGATAGCAGAGCTCACTTAACTTGCACTGAGGCAAGAGTCTGGGACAGCCGACCGAGCAGCTCGGTCGTTGGGCGTGAGAGCAGAGCTCACTTATAACTTGCACTGAGGCAAGAGTCTGGGACAGCCGACCGAGCAGCTCGGTCATTGGGTGTGAGAGCAGAGCTCACTTATAACTTGCACTGAGGCAAGAGTCTGGGACAGCCGACCGAGCAGCTCGGTCGTTGGGCGTGAGAGCAGAGCTCACTTATAACTTGCACTGAGGCAAGAGTCTGGGACAGCCGACCAAGCAGCTCGGTCGTTGGGCGTGAGAGCAGAGCTCACTTATAACTTGCACTGAGGCAAGAGTCTGGGACAGCCGACCGAGCAGCTCGGTCGTTGGGCGTGAGAGTAGAGCTCACTTATAACTTGCACTGAGGCAAGAGTCTGGGACAGATGGCCGAGCAGCTCGGTCGTTGGGCATGAGAGCAGAGCTCACTTATAACTTGCACTAAGGCAAGAGTCTGGGACAGCCGACCGAGCAGCTCGGTCGTTGGGCGTGAGAGCAGAGCTCACTTATAACTTGCACTGAGTCAAGAGTCTGTGACAGCCGACCGAGCAGCTGCTTTACTGGTCCTGATAAATGTTGCCAACCTGTGGATCAACCCACCAACCAGGACACATGCAGCCGACCTGGGGGGTCTACCCTCCGGTCTATATATAGGTTGCCAATCTGGGGGTCAAACTCTCGATCTGGGTCCCACTCCCGATCTGGATTCGTTGGAGGAGCTTCCACTTCGCCTATCACCAAGAAGCATGTTATTAGTGGTATTGAGGAGATAACCATATTAACGCTCTACTTAGCCTTGGCCTTGCTATGTTTGAATTCCTTTCCCGCTATGTTACTTTCATGATTCCCCAGAAAAGTGTGCGGTAAGCGTTTCCGTACGCTTGCTTCATATCATGATTTCCTTGTCACGTCCATCATTAATACAGCTCCTCGGAGGTCGACACCTGTCCTCTGCCCTTACTGCCTATGCAGAGTGACGCCGCCCACTTCACTCCTTTTTATACACGCTTTCCTATAAGAGCATGTTTCTCGACGATCGGACGGTTTTGAGCGCTTCACCCAAAAAGATACTCTTCTTTTCGATATTCCCTAGGAGAACTCCCTTTATAAACCCTAAAGGTCGTCCGCAGTCACTGCCTTGCACGTTTTGACTGCTCGCTTCCTGTCGCTTCGACTTCACCGGCGTCCGCACCTTCCCTCTTCTAAGCCCCTCTGTCTAGCGTTCTTCTCCTCTTCGACTAATCTCATTCTCAACTCCCTTTACCCTGACAATGGTTGATGGTAAGACCACTCTTTGGTATTCCTGCTTCATTTCAGATATGGATGACCATGACCTATCAGTGATTCGTTCAGACCTACATCTTAATGATGCCTATGAACTCCGAGTTCCCACACCTCGAGAGCATCCTGCTAGCCCTCCAGAGGGTTTCATGACCATTTTCAGAGATCAGATTCTAGGAGGACTTCACTTTCCCATTCATCCTTTCATTTCTTCTCTGAGCGAATACTTTGGCGTTTGCATTTCTCAGCTTGCTCTTAACTTCTTTAGGGTAGTTTGCGGCACCATCATTCTCTGTCGTGTATATGAGCTTCCCTTGACTGTTCATCTCTTTCACCACTTTTATTCCTTCAAATGTTCAGAGCCGGGCGTATTCATGGTACAAGCTAGACCCGGCTTTAAGTTTTTTGCTAACATGCCCTCTTCGAACAAGGGGTGGAAATCCCGCTTCTTCTTTGTTAGACTACCTCAACCACTAGTCGGGCCCATACAATGGCGCCCAGACCTCCCTGAGAACCTTCCTTCGCACCAGCACCAGCTTGCTTGTATCTCAGCCTCCGAAGCGCTGCAAGGCATACTTGTTAACTTTTCCGTGTTGTTGTTGGAAGGCTTTCTATATTTATTTGGGCTCAGCCCTGTTCAGAAGGACATCGGGGCTCCGTTTGGTAAGATCCCGTTTTCCTTTTATCAATTATTCGCTAACTGAGGTATCTTTCTTCTTTATCGCAGAAGCTGCCATGTATCGAGCCTACTCCTTCGACGTTAAGGGCCGGTCCTCCTCTTATTTGAAAAATCTAGGCGAAGAGCTTAGACGGGGTGTAGCAGCTTCTTCCCGGTCTGGCCCCTCTGCTTCGCAGTCCGCTCCTACTCCATCTACAATACTGCCGGTAGCGACTCATGAGGGAACTTCCTCAGCACTTCCCCTAGATGCCGCTCTAGCTGAAGACCCAGTCTCTGTAGAACAAGTTAACCTATCCATGATAGGGCGGATGGAGGAAGCCTTGGGAGAACAGGCCGGGGAGGCCACCGTAGAGCAACTTGAAGAGATGCAAGTGGCATTCCCTCGACCGGCTGAGCGCCTGAAACTTCAACGCAAGCGTAAGAGAGTGACTCCCGCTATTCAAGCGTCACCTCCACCTATCCCACCCAGTCGTCGCTCATCTACTACTCTTTTCCCCTTGGAAATCAAAGCAACCACTCCTACCCGAGAGAGCATTCTGGGGCCTGAAGTTCCCACCGCGCCACCCCACATATCAGTCCTGGCTTCTGGTCGAGGCATAGCTCCTGTGCAAGCCTCTTCGCCAGCACAGACCTCTTCTCTCGGTCAGCCATCTTTACCCTTAACGGACCAGCCCGGGAGCTCTGACACTCCATCTGCCCCCCCCTTCCCTTAGATGTTCTCACGTCTACTTCTAGATCCCGGAGGAAAACTTGCAAGACATACTCCTTTACTGATTTTTGGCGCGTGCCTTCCTCCACAAGCTCAGGGGTAGGCGTAGAAACTACTGATGGGGCTCCTCCCCTTACTGCTCTGATTGAGTTGGAGGGTGAGTTAGCAGCCTCCTGGCGCACCAGCAATCACAAATTTTGGAAGAATACTCCTTTGGGAGGGCTAGATTATGTGGCTTGTCAAATGGTTGCTGTAAGTCCTTTTACACATGTGCTTCTTTACTACAATCTTTTATGACCTTTCTTTTCTTCTTATACTTGACACCTGATCCAGGCCTGCTCCGCCAACTTAAGTGCCCTTTAGCACGCCTGTAGCTTGCAGAGGGACAATGAAGCGCTGAAAGCTCGTCTAGAGGAAATAGAACTGCCCCTAACTCCTCGCGATCCTCTCAACCCCACACCAGGGGATCTGACTCATTACCTTTGCTTGATTGGAGAGTCCGCCGGATCGGCTCGCGATATTTCTCATGCGGCTTTTGACAAGATCAAGGCCTTGGAACTAGCTTTACAGACTAGTGAGTCGGAGTTGACCTCTGAGGTAAAAAAGCACCAAGAGTTGGAGGTTGAGCTGGAGAAGAAGGATGCCCAATTGGCTAGCTCGCAAGAAACCCAGGAGAGCCTTCAAAAGACCCTGGCAGAAGTTCAAAATCAACTGGCTTCTAACGCCGACCGGGAGAAGGCTCTTCAAAGCCAATGGGAGGCCAGCCAGGCCACTCTCAAAGCTGTGCAGGCCGACCTTCTGAAGATTCAAGAGGATGTCTCCCAAGGTCAATAAGCCCTGATTCAAGCCCAAGCTGACCAGAAGAAAGCAGAGACACAGCTGGCCAAATATCAAGCAGGCGAAGTGGGTCGATTGAGGGCCTACAGACGAGCATATGTCACCTCCCCCTTCTTCATAAAGAAAATGGGAGATATAATGCACTCCATGGTATGCTGCGGAGTGAGTGGAGGAGCTCGTCAAATGTTGGAACAGAATATGATTTTATCTGTCCCTTCGGAGGATTTTGTAGACATAAGTCGCATCATGGATGAAATTCCTGATGGGTCCTTCCCCTCTTTTAAGGATGATGACGACCTCTTTCTCTTACCCGAGCCTCCGATTGAACCTGCTTCTGGCCCTACTGAGCATATAGCTGGCCCTACCGAAGATAATCCTCCTCCTCTTGACAAAAAACTTTAATCTGGTTGTATGTACTTCTTTCTTAAGTACTTTTTCTTGATGTACAAATCAACTTTCTTGGTAACTTATTCACTGCTTTCTTGATACCTCTTGCCTGCGAATTTTCATTTGTTCTCTAACTTTATTTGTAATGTGGCTCTCTTGCTGATAATCTAGCATATCTCCCTTCTGAAATAACCTCAAGGCACCTCTGTCTAACTCTGACCTGTGTCTTATTCCAGGTCTGTATAATCGAAGGTCAGAAAGTAGAAGTCATGCATAGATCGGGGTACCTCGCGATCCAGGTCTAAATACGCAGACCGAGGAATCTGATAATTATCTCCAGTTCAGGAAAGCCTGAGCACTTTAACAACTACAGATACCTTTTCCCGAGATCCTCCTCGTATACCGCGCTAGCGTTCTTCCAAATATGCCCCTGGGCGTTACTTCCGAGGCGGATCCTACAACTCTCGCTGTTCCCGCCCATTATTTTGCACCGATAGATGATAGTCTGACGAAATTACCCCTCTGATAGGCGTCTATAAATAGTCTTCACGCTTTCATCTTGCAACGTTTGACGTTCTTCACTTCTGCCTTTTATTTGCATCCTTCCTGCTCCTGTCCTTTTCGACCCGATCCTTTTTCGCTTGGTCCTCTTTTTTTTCGTTTCCGCTTCTCATGGCGTCCCCTTCTTATCTCTCTTCTTTGGTGTCTATACTTTACCCTGGCTCTTCCTCTTTCGATGAATGTGCTCGAGAGGACCTACGCTACACCTATGGGGTTGAGGATGACGTGCAAGTGATCATCCCTACTGGAGTACATCGATTCTCTAATCCCCCTATTAGCTCCAGCACCTTTTTCAGAGAACAATTTGTGGTTGGCTTCCGTCTTTCCATCCATCCCTTCTTTACCGATATAGGCCACTACTTTCAGATTCCTCTAGGGCAACTGACACCCAATTCAATAAGAATCCTTTGTGGCATTGTAATTTTGTGCAAAGTGTGCGAGATATCCTGGTCCGCCTACTTATTTCATTGCTTCTTCACCCTACAACACCAAGAAGAAGGCACATTTCATTTCCAGCCCCGTCTTCGAACTAATTTTTTCTCATCTCTGCCGCCTTCCGACCCGAGCTGGAGAGGCCAATTTTTCTTCATTGCCTTTCCCCGTGATGTGAACTGGCCCCTGCGATGGCGACAATTACCTCCCTCTCCTCCTGAACTGGGAGAGTTCCATCTAGACGCTTCTTATTTGGAAGCCTCGTCTTGCCTGGCTGGTTGGCGTATTAATCTAATGCGTCTACTATCTGAGGAACTGTTGTCCTACTTTCGTCTGAGCTATCTGACCTAAGAGACGCCTCGCTCCTTGGGTAAGTTTTTCTTTCTGCTTTGTCATTACTGCATAAATATCTTATTTCTTCTGGGGGCCTAGGGAAAATAATTCCCCCCTTTACCCGGTGCAGCTGAAATCCTGACCTATGCTTCAGAGGTTCATCCCCTCCCTCTAAGTGACATGGAGATAATGAGGCGAGGGTGAATTATCCTGGAGAGAAGAGCACTTCCCCACTCGTTCTCACCCTCAATCGGTGGGGCTTCCTCGTCTCATCCTCCGCGCAGACCCCTTCGGCAAGGGTTGTTGGTTAAACCTAGGAAAACGTACCGGTTCCACTGTACAAAAATTTTTATACAAGTGTCTAACCTGTCCTTAAATAACCTATTGTGTTCTTTAGAAGTTAAATAAGAAATCGCAGACGGAACTTAACATCATTGATTCCAAATTTAACTTATCTGTTCTTAATGGTTTAGATTTGAATCGCAAGCGGAACTTAACACTATTGATTCAAATCTACCTAGGTTATTAATTCCATAAATATTAATTTCCAAAATTACCTTCCAGGACTGCATGGCGAGGCACATGACCTTCTTGGATATGAGAGCAACCACCACCACCTAGGCAAAGCCTTTTAAGGAAAGCTAATATTTATTTCCTTAAATAACTTTAGGTTACCCAAAAAGAACAATCGAATCACAAATTTGAAAAATAAGAAAACACAAAATCGAAAAATAAATTCGATAAACTAGATCTAATTGCCTCTTGTATTTAGAATTCATACAAAGAAAAATAACTAGTATGATGCGGAAGAAAAATACTAGTTATACCTTCTCTTTGTAAGCTAATGGCCTCAAGATCTTCTGTCGTATTCCTCGCCTCACCTTGGACGTCGTGTGGGCGACGATCCTCCAAGATGAACACCACCCAAAAGCTTCCTCCTTCTTCTTCTAAAATCTGGCCACCACCACCACCAAGGAGAAGAGAGCAAAGGGAGAGGAAGAAGGGAGAGGGACGGCCACCAAAAGATCACCCAAGCAAAAGAATAAGAGTTGTGTCTCATGAAGCCCCCTCACCCCTTCTTTTATATTACTTGCCCAAGACAAATAAGGAAAAACCTTTTACAAAAAATAAAATCATCCAAGAGTTTTTCCTTTTTCCTTTTTATTTTTCCTTTTCTTTCCTCTTGATTGAATCAATCACCAATCAATGGTTATGATCAATCCTATTTGGTTTAGGATTGAATTTGGTTTAATCCTATTAGTCGACCCTCAAGGTGGCAGGCCACAATTAAAAGGAAAGGAAAAATATTTTTTTTAAAAAAAATTTACAAGAAGAAATCCTCTTATAAAATTTACAAGCTCTCTTTCCTAAAGTAGGAGTTAAAAAAGGAAAGTTTCTAAAAATTAAAACCATGTTTTAAATTTAAAAACTTTCTTATAAAATTTCCTTTTTTAACATGGTAATAGAAAATTTAAATTTTAAAACTTCTTTTCCCTTTTTTCTTAAACCATAAGGATGATTAAAAAAAGGAAAGTTTTAAAATCTTTTAAACTCTCTATTTAAACATGTGGCCTAATTCAAATAAGGAAAGTTTTAAAAATTAAAATCTCTCTTTTAAAACTTATAGTTTTCTACAAAGAGAAGATTTCAAAATAACCCTCCCTTTTTGAATTATTATGGCCGACCCCTACAAGTTTGGTCACCAAGCTATAGGGCCGGCCCCTTCAAGAGGATGTGGCCGACCATTGCTTGGTCACCAAGCAATGGTCCGGCCCCCTTCTTGGACACCAAGAAGAGTCTTACATTTGGATGAACTTGAGGCTATAATGAGGCTACGACAGGGACCTAGAGGAGAAATTGGTTTTGGCCTTCCGATGAGCTTGAGTATCCCGTGTTCGCCCTGAACACACAACTCAAGTTCATCGATAATAACTCATTCCACTAGAGAGTTATTACCGCACTACCACACCAATCCCAAATTACATTATGGGCTCCTTCTTATCATGAGTGTGTTAGTCTCCCTGTGTTTAAGATTACGAATGTCCACTAATTAAGTAAGTTACTGACAACTCACTTAATTAATATCTAGCTCTAAGAGTAGTACCACTCAACTTTATTGTCATGTCAGACTAGGTCCACCTGCAGGGTTTAACATGACAATCCTTATGAGCTCCTCTTGGGGACATTCTCAACCTAGATAACTAGGACACAGATTCCTTCTATAATCAACAACACACACTATAAGTAATATCATTTTCCAACTTATCGGGCATATTGATTTATCGAGCTAAACCTCACCCTTTGATAAATCAAAGAAATAAATATTAAATATATGTGCTTGTTATTATATTAGGATTAAGAGCACACACTTCCATAATAACTAAGGTTTAGTTCTTTTACTAAGTCAGTACAAAAAAACATACCTAAATGATCCTACTCAATACACTTAAAGTGTATTAGTGTAATTTATTAGTCAAGATAAACTAATACTTAATTACACTACGACTATACTGATAGTTTGTTCCTTTCTATCTTAGTCGTGAGCAACTGTTTATAATTTATAGAGAACCGACAACATGATCTTCTGAGTGTGACACCACACTCCATGTTGTCTACTATATAAATTAATTGAATAATTGCATTTAATAAATGTAGATATTGACCAATGTGATTCTTTTATTTTAACAAATAAATGTTTACAAAAGCTAGGATTTTTAGTATACACTCCAACAATCTCCCACTTATACTAAAAGACTAAGCTGCCATATCTGTTGCCTTACATCTGATTTCCATCCCCTCCACATGCCGATCAAAAGCTTTCACCGGAAGAGCCTTTGTGAAAGGATCTGCCAGGTCATCTTCTGATGCAATCTTGGCGACGACAACTTCTCCTCGCTTGACGATGTCTCATATCAGGTGGTACTTGTGCTCTATATGTTTACTTGCTTTATGGGCTCGTGGTTCCTTCGAGTTTGCAACTGCACCGCTATTATCACAATAAATTGTGATGATCTTGGGCAAACCAGGAATCACATCTAAATCCATTAGAAAATCCCTGAGCCATACGACTTCTTTTGCTGCCTCAGAGGCTGCAACATATTCAGCTTCCATGGTTGAGTCCTAGACGCATTTCTGCTTAACACTCCTCCATGCAATGACTCCACCTCCTAGAGTAAACAAATAGCCTGATGTTGACTTACTATTGTCCCTATCTGATTGGAAGTCCGAATCCGTGTAACCCACAGGGAGCAAATCGTCTGCTTAGTAAACTATCATATAGTCTCTAGTCCTTCTCAGGTACTTTAATATATGCTTTACCGCAGTCCAATGCCCTTGTCCAGGGTTACTTTGATATCTGCTAACCATGCCCACGACAAAACAGATATCAGGTCTCGTACACAGCATTGCATACATAAGGCTTCCTACAGCCGAAGCATAAGAAATTGCCTTCATGTCCTCAATCTCCTTTGATGTCTTTGGGGACATCTCTTTAGATAAGGCTACTCCATGCCTAAAAGGTAAGAAACCTTTCTTGGAGTTTTGCATGCTAAAACGAGCAAGGATTGTATCTATATATAAAGCTTGGGATAGACACAACATTCTTTTCTTGTGATCCCTTATAACTTTAATCCCAAGAATGTGTGCACATTCTCCTAAGTGCTTCATATCAAATTGTTTGGACAACCATACCCTTACGTCCGATAATACCTTGACATTGTTGCCAATTAACAAAATATCATTTACATATAGTACAAGAAATATCACCACGTTTCCGTTACACTTCTTGTATACACAAGACTCATCCGAACACTGAATAAATCCATATGACTGGATTACTTCGTTAAACCGGATGTTCCAAGATCTTGAAGCTTGCTTCAATCCGTAAATGGACCGGTTAAGCTTGCACACTAGATGCTCTTTGCCTTTTTTAATGAACCCTTCTGGTTGCTTCATATGGATGTTTTCTTCAAGACTTCCGTTAAAGAAAGCTGTCTTGACATCCATTTGCCAAATCTCATAATCCATATGAGCAACAATGGATAAGAGTATCCAGATAGACTTAAGCATGGCTACCGGCGAAAAAGTCTCCTCATAGTCGATTCCCTCTTTCTGAGTATACCCTTTCACAACAAGCCTTGCTTTGAAGGTTTCTACCTTCCCATCTGTCCCTCTTTTCCTTTTGTAGATCAACTTGCATCCAACGGCTTTTACACCATCAGGTGGTTCTACAAGCTCCCAGACCTTATTAGAGTACATATACTCTATTTCAGAATTCATTGCCTTTTGCCAAGATACTGCATCTATATCTTGGAGTGCTTCATCATATGTCCGGGGATCAGGTTCATGTTTACCCGGGATCAAGTCTGAAGACTCTCCCAAAAACATGAATCTCTCAGGTTGCCTTACAACCCTCCCACTACGACGAGGCACCATCTGTGGTTGTGTATCATGTGCAACACGTGTTGCAGTCTCTTGTGGTACTTCATCTTGTACTGTTGGTACTGAAGTAAACGTGTCCTCTCTAATTTCTTCTAGAACTATTTCACACATGGGCTTATTGTTCATTACATAATCTTCTTCTAAAAAATGAGCATTGGTGCTAACAATGATCTTCTGATTTTTAGGATTATAAAACAAACCACCTTTCGTTCCCTTAGGATATCCAACAAACAGACAAACTTCTGTACGTGATTCCAACTTGTCAGTATCTCCCTTCAGCACATGTGCTGGACTACCCTATATCCGGATATGATTCAGACTAGGCTTACGCCCATTCTATAATTCCATGGGAGTAGAAGGAACTGTTTTAGAAGGTACCATATACGTTGTTGTTTCTAAAGCATATCCCCAAAATGAATTCGGTAATTCTGAATAACTCATCATTGATCTAACCATTTCCATAAGAGTCCTATTCCTTCGTTCTGCCACACCATTCTGTTGGGGTGTACCAGGTGCAGACAATTGGGATTCAATCCCGACTTCTGATAAGTAATTCCTAAACTTTCCAAAGAGGTATTCGCCACCACGGTCAGACCGTAGTGTCTTGATACTTTTACTAAGACGTTTCTCCACATCAGCCCTATATTCTTTGAACTTGTCAAAGCATTCAGACTTGTGGCGCATCAGGTAAATGTATCCGTATCTTGAATAATCGTCTATAAAGGAGACGAAGTATTCATAACCTCCTCTTGCCTGGATAGACATAGGACCACACAAATCAGAATGAACCAGTTCTAACGCATCTTTGGCTCTATACCCCTTGGCCTTAAAAGGTCTCTTGGTCATTTTACCTTCCAAGCAGGATTCACATGTTGGAAAGTTTTCCAACTCTAATGAACCCAAGAGTCCATCGGCTACAAGCCTTTAAATCCTACTTAGGTTAATATGTCCAAGCTTTAGATGCCAAAGATATGTTTGGTTCATTTCCGAAGGTTCTTTTCTCTTATTAGAGTTAGAAGATGTGTTATTAATTTCCATATTTTTGCTTTGTGAGAGAAATTGGATTTAAAGTGTATAAATTGCCAACCAATGCACCAGAACAGATAATCACCTTATTTCTCTTTATAACGACATTGTTACTAAAGGAAACTGAATATCCATCCATATACAGTTTAGAAACTGAAATTAAATTCTTTCTAAAACTGGGTATATAGAGACAATTTCTTAAAATCAAATTTCTATTCCTATCAAAAGATAAGTAGACGTCTTCCACTGCAACAGCCGCCACCTTAGTAGCATTGCCCATGTAGATAGTTACCTCTCCATCAAATAGTCGTTGGGTTTCCTGGAACCCCTGCAAAGAATTGCAGACGTGGTCAGTGGCTCCGGTATCTACACACCAGGTGCTTGTAGATAACACCGCTAAACATGTTTCAACTACTAGAGTATGAGATATACCTTTATTGTTCTGGTTCCTACGAGGACAGTCCGCTTTCCAATGTCTAGACTGCTTGCAGATGAAGCACTTGCCCTTCGGCTTCTTCATTCCAGCTTTCTGTCATGTACTCTGAGGTTTATTCACCTTCTTTGCTGAAAAGACTTGTTTTTTCTTCTTCTTGCCTTTCGACTTAGAAGTAGAACCATTTTCAGCATAGTGAATCTGAGAACTATGACGAAATATTCCTTCTGCTGTCTGTAGTTCTGTCAGAAGTTCCGCCAACGTATACCCTCTTTTGTTCATGTTATAGTTCAGGTAGAACTGCTCAAAACTTCTGGGTAGCGTTTGGAGAATTATATCGACCTGGGTTTCCCCATTGATTTCTCCTCCAAGGACTTGTATTTCATTCAGATAAGCCATCATTTTGAGGATATGATCCCTTACGGGTATCCCCTTAGACATGGTGGCTGTCATTAACTTCCTCATTGCCTCTTGCCTAGCAGTCCGACTCTGGTGCCCAAAGAGTTCTTTGAGATTGTTCATTATATCATAAGCTGTTGGTAAATCTTGATGCTGATGTTGCAATATATTTAACATTGATGCCAAAATGTAACACCACGCCATCTCATCAACTTTTCCCATTTCTTATGATACTCAATCTCCTCTGGGGTAGAGTCACCGTCAGGTGCATCAGGGCAAGTCTCAGTCAGTACAAACTTATAGCTTTCAGCAGTAAGAACTATGTCCAGGTTTTTTTTCCAATCAATATAGTTGGGACCAGTAAGTTTGTTCTCTTTCAGTATAATGGCTAGTGGGTTGAAAGTCATCCTAAGAATCACAAAAGTAAACTTTGGTCAAGACTCTAAATTTAGAATAATATTGATTCCTCAAACAATACTATTTTAAATTAACCAACACCTCAAATCACTGTGAATATTGCATGCCACGTTAGTGTGGACGTATACAAATTCATCATTTGTAAGAGGAGGGTGTGACCCATTAACTTTATTATCTTGTCATACTAACTTTATGACAAATAAAATTAATAGTTGGTTTCACTTTGGTCACACAAGACAATAGCAGTGACTCCGTTGGGGAGGATACTATTGAATGCATCTAAGTGTATACCATTATTTGATACTAAGTCCATTAAATAGGATTGTGCCCCTTCAGTTGGAGAAGATCACATGCTCCTAAATAATTTCCTTTAACCATCCATAAAAGGAAGTTTGATCTAGTGATCCACAACAAACCCATCCGTTGTGGAGGGAGGCACTCAGAGCCAACACGCAAGCTTGTTGCATCACTTACAAACCAATAATGGAGACCATGGGATTTATTAAAATCCCTCTCCCACTTAGTTATTTAGAAATGAGGATTTTAACCTATGCTAGCATTCATCACATGCATATAAACATCACAGTAAATAAAAGCAATAAATTTAGAAATTAATTTTCCAACTATTATGGCCTTTTCCATCACTGTCTTCAGTATGCTCCAACCCTAGCTGCTGCCATCTTTAGCCACCGCTATCGGGTCGAGTTGTCGCATCCTTCTTGCTTCTTATTCCGTTGCACCTCTGGTGCTCCAAAAGTACCTCGCTTCGTAAGAATCCAATCCGCGACAAAAATAGAATTTTACATATATCGATCCTATATTCCACGAGGGAATGTACATGTATTCTAGATTGAAAAATAAAATTCTAAAAATAATACAGCTCCTGCTGTATTTTATACATACAATCATGCACACAAATAATGCCCTTGACATGTCCAAGGGTCCAATCACACACAATATCAATAAGCCATAATAGTTGAAGCCTGCAACCAAAGAGTTAGCACATCCTACTATTTTCCTGCCTAAATTATGTATGACATGTGCATAACCTATTTGAATTCTAAAAATACACAGAGGTAAACCCTAGCTCTGATACCAATTGTTGGTTAAACCTAGGAAAACGTACCGATTCCACTGTACAAAAATTTTTGTACAAGTGTCGAACCTTTCCTTAAATAACCTATTGTGTTCTTTAGAAGTTAAATAAGGAATCGCAGACGGAACTTAACATCATTGATTCCAAATTTAACTTATCTGTTCTTAATGGTTTAGATTTGAATTGCAAGCGGAACTTAACACTATTGATTTAAATCTACCTAGGTTATTAATTCCATAAATATTAATTTCCAAAATTGGCTTCCAGGACTGCATGGCGAGGCACATGGCCTTCTTGGATATGGGAGCAACCACCACCGCCTAGGCAAAGCCTTTTAAGGAAAGCTAATATTTATTTCCTTAAATAACTTTAGGTTAACCAAAAAGAACAATCGAATCATAAATTCGAAAAAGAAGAAAACACAAAATCGAAAAATAAATTCAATAAACTAGATCTAATTGTCTCTTGTATTTAGAATTCATACAAAGAAAAATAACTAGTATGATGCGGAAGAAAAATACTAGTTATACCTTCTCTTTGTAAGCTAATGACCTCAAGATCTTCTGCCGTATTCCTCGCCTCGCCTTGGACGTCGTGTGGGCGACGATCCTCCAAGATGAACATCACCCAAAAGCTTCCTCCTTCTTCTTCTAAAATCCGGCCACCGCCACCACCAAGGAGAAGAGAGCAAAGGGAGAGGAAGAAGGGAGAGGGCCGGCCACCAAAAGATCACCCAAGCAAAAGAATAAGAGTTGTGTCTCATGAAGCCCCCTCACCCCTTCTTTTATATTACTTGCCCAAGGCAAATAAGGAAAAACCTTTTACAAAAAATAAAATCATCCAAGAGTTTTTCCTTTTTCCTTTTTATTTTTCCTTTTCTTTCCTCTTGATTGAATCAATCACCAATCAATGGTTATGATCAATCCTATTTGGTTTAGGATTGAATTTGGTTTAATCCTATTGGCCGGCCCTTGCTTGGGCACCAAGCAAGGTGGCCGGCCACAATTAAAAGGAAAGGAAAATTAATTTTTTTTAAAAAAATTTACAAGAAGAAATCCTCTTATAAAATTTACAAGCTCTCTTTCCTAAAATAGGAGTTAAAAAAGGAAAGTTTCTAAAAATTAAAACCATGTTTTAAATTTAAAAACTCTCTTATAAAATTTCCTTTTTTAACATGGTAATAGAAAATTTAAATTTTAAAACTTCTTTTCCCTTTTTTCTTAAACCATAAGGATGATTAAACAAAGGAAAGTTTTAAAATCTTTTAAACTCTCTATTTAAACATGTGGCCTAATTCAAATAAGGAAAGTTTTAAAAATTAAAATCTCTCTTTTAAAACTTATAGTTTTCTACAAAGAGAAGATTTCAAAATAACCCTCCTTTTTTGAATTATTATGGTCGGCCCCTACAAGCTTGGTCACCAAGCTATAGGGTCGGCCCCTTCAAGAGGATGTGGCCGACCATTACTTGGTCACCAAGCAATGGTCCGACCCCCTTCTTGGACACCAAGAAGAGTCTTACATTTGGATGAACTTGAGGCTATAATGAGGCTACGACAGGGACCTAGAGGAGAAATTGGTTTTGGCCTTCCGATGAGCTTGAGTATCCCGTGTTCGCCCTGAACACACAACTCAAGTTCATCGATAATAACTCATTCCACTAGAAAGTTATTACCGCACTACCACACCAATACCAAATTACATTATGGGCTCCTTCTTATCATGAGTGTGTTAGTCTCCCTGTGTTTAAGATTACGAATGTCCACTAATTAAGTAAGTTACTGACAACTCACTTAATTAATATCTAGCTCTAAGAATAGTACCACTCAACTTTATTGTCATGTCAGACTAGGTCCACCTGCAGGGTTTAACATGACAATCCTTATGAGCTCCTCTTGGGGACATTCTCAACCTAGATAACCAGGACACAGATTCCTTCTATAATCAACAACACACACTATAAGTAATATCATTTCCCAACTTATCGGGCATATTGATTTATCGAGCTAAACCTCACCCTTTGATAAATCAAAGAAATAAATATTAAATATATGTGCTTGTTATTATATTAGGATTAAGAGCACACACTTCCATAATAACTAAGGTTTAGTTCTTTTACTAAGTCAGTACAAAAGAACATACCTAAATGATCATACTCAATACACTTAAAGTGTATTAGTGTAATTTATTAGTCAAGATAAACTAATACTTAATTACACTACGACTATACTGATAGTTTGTTCCTTTCTATCTTAGTCGTGAGCAACTGTTTATAATTTATAGAGAACCGACAACATGATCTTCTGAGTGTGACACCACACTCCATGTTGTCTACTATATAAATTAATTGAACAATTACATTTAATAAATGTAGATATTGACCAATGTGATTCTTTTATTTTAACAAATAAATGTTTACAAAAGCTAGGCTTTTTAGTATACACTCCAACAAGGGTCTCATGCTGCTCTACCTTCTTTGCTGGCTCCTCCTACTCGCTCTCGGACGGCTAGAGCCCCTCGATTAGCCGCTCCCTCTCACCCCCGGGTTGTTCCTTGTCCTCGGCCGGCTACTCCTGTTGGTCCTCGGGCTCTCACTCGCCCCGAGCCCCCCGTATGGCCCGGCCTGCTCCATCAACACCATTGCCCCCTGTTAGTGCTCCTAGATCCACTTATATCCCTGGTCGGGGCCTTGGCGAAAGATTGACGGGCCTTGGTGGGGGTACAGGCAATATTCCCTTTACCAGCTCTGCCTCTCGTGATGCTTACCAAGCGGCTCGTCGAGCCCATGCTGCAAATGATCGCTTGAGCCAGAATGTCTCCAGTCCTTCTAGATGCAGGGCTCGATCACCCTCAGATGACTCCGATTTTGACGACCAGCCACTATCTCAAAGGCGTCGGCGTCGTGCCCCTCGCGTGATACCAGACTCGCTCCCCTCACCTATTCCTTCTCCTCCACATGCAGCTGACTTTATCCCATCCCATCAGGTGACTCCACCTCCAATCCCGAGCCGTGCAGATGACCCTCCTATTTCATCCAGTAATCAGGCTGAGCCCCTTTTGGCTCAACCGTTCCGCACGCAACACACTCAAGGTGATGAAGCTGGCCCTTTAACACGCCCCTCGGGTACCCCCCCTGCAGAGCCCCCTCAGGGACCGTCTTCTGCTCCTTCTGGTGCAACCGTCGAGCCTTCAACTACTCCCGGCTCAGCCGCGAGTCCTTCAGGACCCCCTCCGCTTACTTATCAAGACTACTGCACTACTTTTCCTTCTGAAGCACAGTTATGGCTCAGACAGATGTTCCCACCAGCTCTCTGAAAATAAAAGGTCGTCTGGCCACTCTATGGGAAGAAAGTCTGCGATATATGGATTCTTTGCCTCCCCCGGCCCAAATGGATCAATTTGCAGAGTTATATATCAAGGCAACCCTCAAAAATTTTCCAACTATTGTTTTCCCTGCTCTTATCAGATACTTCTTGCATATTTCAGGCCTGTGCAGAATCTTTGATAATGAACCATTCCTTCCATGCCACCCATCATCAGAATAAGATGTTACGAGACCATGTTGCTGAACTGGAATTACAACTAAATGATCTTGCCCAGGCCAGCCATTCCCTGCGAGCGGAGATAAAATCTTTGACCAGTAGGAAAAATAGTCTAGAAGTGTCCCTAGCCCTAATTGAGCACGAACTTGAAGAGCTTCGGGAGAAGCAGAGTCAGGCTGATAATGTACACCAACAAAGTATGGATCAGCAGGCTTTAGAGCATCAAAGAGCCATGGGCCAGCTGGTTCAGAAACTGCGTGCAGCTGAAACTCTGATGCAAGACCAGGACCAAAAATTAAAATCGCAGGAGGTCCTTTTGAAATCTCGAGAGACCCAACTGACTTCCCAAGAAACAGAATTGACCACTGCCAGAAGCGAACTAGTTCAGGCTAGGGCCGCCACAGAGGGCGTGTCAACAGCTCTGGCCCTTTACAGAGAAGGAGAAAACGATCGCTGCCTGTGACACCGGGCCGAGTATCTGCGTTCTCCAGAATTTTGTGCACAGGTGGGACATCACTTTTCTACATCTGCTGTCTATGGGGCGGGCGGGGCTCTGCGACAACTTCATGAGCAGGACTATTTAAAGTCCATTCCCCCTCCTGAATTCTTAGACCACGATCGGATCATCAAAGAGATTCCAGATGAAATATTTGCCCCTTTCGACTGACCTTTTTTGACATTTTGTACATAATGATTCAAAAATTGCTTGTAAAATACTTTGATGTTTTTGTATTCCACTTCCAATGCTTGATTTAAATTGCTTAGCTTTGTCATAACGTTTTATATATACTCTGCTTTCACATTTCTCATTTTTTCCGATCTACTTTTCCTCGGTCCGCTAATCCCCTCTGTAAGATGAGTCACAGCTCAGCTTTTCACTCGATCTGTACTTCTCGGCCTATCCCTTCAGACTCGATAAGGTTGTAGATAATTAGTGCTCCAGGGCCGATCTAGCTTCTTGCCTCGTTCATCTTGTAAGTAATAAGCTCCGGAGGCTAACTTTTTAATGACTTTATAAGGTTCATCCCATTGTGGTGCTAGCTTAGTCACGTCCCCTACTGGCTTGATTTGCTTCCAGACCAGGTCTCCCTCTCCAAAGAATCGAGGAATTACTCTTTTGTTATAATTTTGTCTCATTCTTTGTCGATAAGCCTCCAACCGAGCCGTTGTTTGGTCGCGGGTCTCGCTAATAAGATCTAACTCAGCTAATCGACGTTCTGCATTTCCTTCATCGTATAATATCCTTCTGACTGATGGTACCCCAATTTCTATAGGTACCACTGCCTCATTGCCATAAACCAAGTGAAACGGTGTCAGACCTGTGCTCTCCCGGGGTGTTGTACGATAGGCCCACAGAATGCTTGGTAACTCTTCCACCCAATTGCCTCCGACATGATCTAGCTTGACCTTTAGACCCCTAACTATTTCTCTATTAATTACCTCGGTCTGCCCATTGCTTTGAGGATAAGCTACTGAAGTGAATGCTTACGTTATGTCAAATCCCTTGCACCAAGCCTGTATTCTTTGTCCTTGAAATTGTCTTCCATTGTCGGACACCAGCTTGTGAGGAATACCAAATCTGTAAAGGATGTTCTTCCACAAGAACTGGATGACAGCATCTTCCGTAATCCGGGCCAGGGCTTCTGCTTCTACCTATTTAGAAAAGTAGTCCACAGCCACCAACAAGAAGCACCTCTGACCTGGTGCCATTGGAAATGGTCCCACGATATCCATGCCCCATTGATCAAAAGGACAGGACACTATAGCTGTTCTTAACAAGGCTGTAGGTCGATGGGTCAAGTTTTGATGTTTCTGGCAGGACAAGCATGTGTTCACCAACTTGTGAGCATCCCTCTGTGAAGTAGGCCAGAAATACCTGGCCAGGAGCACCTTGCGAGATAATGTCCGACCGCCTACATGATTGCCACAGCATCCCAGATGTATTTCTCATAAGGCCTGGTTGGCTTCCTCCATACTCAATTATTTAAGTAAGGGTCGGGAGAAGGACCTCTTGTAGAGCTGGTCCCCGATCATGACATAAGTATGAACCTGCCTTCTTATCAACCTAGATTCCTCGGGGTCGGTCGGTAAGATACCATGCCTAAGATAACTGATCACGGGTGCCCGCCAATCAATAGTTGCTTCTGCGTTGTTTTGCAAATCTATCTGGGCTATCAAAAAGTTTTGTGCCGTTGATCGATCCAGCACCCAAGTAGTTAAGGAACTGGCCATCTTTGCTAACTCATCTGCCCGCTCATTTTCCGACCTAGGTATCTTTGTTACAGTGACCTCTGCAAATTCTGCCTTCATCTTCTCATAAGCTTCTCGATACATTTGCAATTTATCACAATTTATAATAAAGCTGCCTGCCACCTGCTGAGTCACCAACTGAGAATCTGAATAGATGATTACCCGAGCTGCCCCAACATGCCGAGCTGTTTGCAATCCAGCCAATAAAGCCTCGTACTCTGCTTCATTGTTCGTGGCTCGGAAATTCAATCGCACTGCCACCTGGAGTATATCCCCTTGAGGAGATATTACTAAGACCCCGACCCCACTTCCATAATGATTAGCAGACCCATCCACATAGATCTTCCATGTTTCTTCAGGACTGATTTGATGTACTTCTGTTAAGAAATCTGCCAGGGCCTATGCCTTAATAGTAGTGCGTGGCTGGTATTGTATGTCATACTCTCCCAACTCTGTGACCCATTTAATAAGCGAACCTGCAACTTCCACGTTAGTCAGTGCTCTTCCCATGGTGCTGTTGGTTAAAACTGTGATTGGATGCGATAAAAAGTAAGGTTGTAACCGCTGAGCCATAAGAACCAATCCATAAACCAACTTCTCGAGTGCCGTGTATCGGGATTCGACTCCCTTCAATAAATGGCTGAAGAAATACACTGGTCGTTGTACATTGCCATGTTCTTTAACGAGCACTGCCCCTACAGCCTCAGGGGTGGCTGACAAATAAACCCATAAAGGTTCCCGTACAACTGGCTTAAAAAGAGAGGGCAGGGTCTCCAGATACTTCTTCAACTCTTCAAAAGTTTTAGTGCATTCTTCATCCCACTGGAATTTAGAGGCCTTTCTTAGCACCTTGAAAAAAGGAGTGGCCCGGTCCGCAGATCTGGAAATAAATCTTGACAGGGTTGTTATTCTGCCGACCAGCTTTTAGGTTTCTTTTAAATTCTGAGGAGGCTGCATATCCTTGAGCACTTGAACCTTTTTAGGATTGACCTCTATTCCTCGCTCGGTTACCAGGTAACCCAAGAATTTTCTTCCTTTAGCCTCGAATAAGCATTTCAATGGATTCAGTTTCAGCCCATACTGTCGAAGAGTTCTGCATGTTTCCTCCACATCCTTGATCAAGTTTTCGGCCAGCGGGGATTTGATGAGTATGTCGTCGAGATAGACCTCCACATTTCGCCCGATCTACTCCCGGAAGATTTTATCCATCATTCGCTGGTATGTGGCTCCGGCGTTCCTGAGGCCAAAGGGCATGACAGTATAACAGAAAGTACCGTCAGCCGTAATAAAACTAACCTTCTCTTGATCTTCCCGGGCTAGAGGTATCTGATGATACCCCTGGTAGGCGTCCAGCATACATATTCTTTTACATCCAGCTGTGGAATCTACCATTTGATCAATCTGGGGCAGAGGATAGCAGTCTTTGGGGCTGGCCCGGTTGAGGTCACAGAAGTCGATACATACTCTCCACTTATTGTTGGGCTTCTTCACCAAAACGACATTGGAGAGCCAGGATGGGAACTGAACCTCCCGAACATGTCCTGCTTTTTTGAGCTGATCTACCTCGACTCTTATTATTTTATTCTGATCAGCTGAGAAATTTCTTTTCTTTTTCTTCACAGGCCGGGAGTCAGGTAACAGATGCAACTTGTGCTCAGCCACCTCTAGTCTGACCCCAGGAAGTTCTTCAGTAGACCAAGCAAAGACATCCCGATTGCGGATTAAACACTGAATCAGTTCTTCTTTGAGGAAAGGGGGAAGGTCACTCGCCACCCTGGTCAGACTCTCATGTCTATCAGCATGTAGTTGTATTTCTTCCCAAGGGATGGGTTCCTCAGCTGTAGGAAGAGGCTCCTCTTGAACAACATGAACACCTCCGTCTTGCATCCTTTGATGTTTCCGAGCCTCCACTCGGACCATGTCAATATAGCACCGCCGAGAAACCTTCTGTTCTCCTTTAACTTCCCCGACCTGCTCGCCCACAGGAAACTTGATTTTTTGGTGAAAGGTCGAGACGGCAGCCCTAAATTCGTGCAGGGCGGGCCTCCCTAGAATAACATTATAGGAAGAAGGGGAGTCCACTACTATAAATGTGCTCCTCCTTGTGCGCACCAGTGGCTCGGTGCCCAAAGATATTGCCAGCTTAATCTGACCCATAGGCTTCACTTCATTGCCAGTAAACCCATATAGAGATGTAGCCACTGGCTGAAGTTCAGCAGCATCAATCTACATTTCTTCAAATGCAGTCCTGAATAGAATGTTAACCGAGCTCCCGGTATCAACAAAAACCCGAGCCACTCGACTATTAGCAATGATGGCTTTGATGATGAGCGCATCGTCATGAGGCAACTCCAGACCCTCCAGGTCTGCAGGCCCAAAGCTAAGAACAGGGCCAGCAGCTTGCTCCTAACTGCATCCAACAGCATGAACCTCCAATCGTCGAACATGAGACTTACGTGCTCTCCCTGAATCTCCGTCAGTCGGCCCTCCAGAAATCATGTCGATCTCTCTAACAGCTGCATTACCTCTGTTTTCGACCTCTCGTGATCCTTCTGGCTCTTTTCCCCGGCCAGGCTGATGAGTGCTAGGTCCTGCTAGGTCAGGACGAGATGATCCGGCCTGCCTTGCCATCCTTTGTTCTTCCATCATCTTGATCAACTACGGCGCTAGCTCGGGCGAGGGCAAACCCATCTCTGCAGCTCGTTTAGAGTCTCGAGCAAATTGAAAACATCTGTTAGTATCATGTGTGCGAGATCTATGATAGGTGCAGTACCGATTACTCCCTGGCCCTGGTCGGGGGATGTGTACAGCAGCAACTCGAGGAGCAGGTCAAATTTTCGGCCCGGGATGAAAGGCAGGTCTGGCTTCCCGGACTCACGGTAGGGGTTGAGGGGGGGGGGGGGGGGGGGTTGAGGCGCTCTCCTTTCCTGCTTAGTGGTGGAAGGAAGTGGTCTTTCGGCCTTCTTTCGAGCTGCTTGTGCTTCTTCCACCTTGATGTAGGAAGCAGCTTTTTCCACTATCTCATCAAAATTCCGAGCGGGATTTTTGATGAGATCTCTAAAGAACTCTCCCTCTCCCAATCCATGAGAGAAAGCGCTCATCAGAATCTCCGAAGTGGCAGTAGGGACATCTTGAGCCACTTGATTAAAGCGGTTGATATAACTTCTCAGGGGCTCAGTCGGCCCCTGCTTTAGAGCAAAAAGGCAATGATCTGTCTTTTGATATTTCTTACTGCTGGCAAATCGTCGCAAAAAATCCTTTTTGAAGTCTAGAAAATAGGTGATGGACCCTTGAGGCAACCCATCGAACCACTTTAAAGCTGAACCAGATAAAGTATTCAGGAAAGTTCTACATTTGACAGCATCGCTATATTGATGCAGCAGGGTTGCGTTTTTGAATTTTCGCAAATGATCCTTGCTCCCACGGATCCTTGCTCCCATCATATTCTCCGATCAATGGAGCTCTATACCCCTTAGGCAGTCTTTCGTTTAGAATTCTAGTTGAGAAAGGTACTTTCTCGTCCGGATCTTCGGGGAATGCCTCAGGTATGATGAGGGCCTTTCCTTTCTTCGAATCCCGCGGCTATGAGCTCTCAGCCACAGATGCTTGAGGCTGCTTCTTCTTGAGGCTTTGTGCTTGGGGCTCTGGCTGATAATATCCTATACCAGGCTCGCGATAAGGATGCTGAGGAACTACCTCAGGCTTCTTTCTTTTGGAACCCCGATCTGAAACAGGCAGGGGTTCCTTAGAAGCCTCAGCAAGGGCTTGTCGTGGTCGCGAGACAGTTGCCTGTCTCTCCGAGGCTGCCAATCTTTTGGCCTCCTTGAAGAGTTCATACTCCCTAGCGGTCATAGTAACGTGAATGCGGCCCGACTCCTCCATCGTCACGTTCCGGATCAGGTTGTTGTGTTCCCACAGATGGCGCCAAATTTGATCCCGTCCGGAAGCTGAGTCGGATGAAAGCGGGCCTTGTTGTGCTAAAGGTTGACGAAGAGTCAACGAGATGCTGAGTCTGCAAGGTACCCCCTGGACAGGTGCACACGAGCGGTTGTACAAAGGAAAGAAAGGATCAGGATGATGGCGCTATTGATCTGCACACACTCAGACGATTCACACGGTCGTTAGAGACCAGAGACCAGGGAAAAAGTCCCCTGGTCAGGCCCTTCGACGCTCAAGTCAGGTACTTTTTCCCCAGAAGTCACAGAGAAAGCAAGAAAAAGTAAAATACTGGTAAGAAAATGACGAGAGAGCGTACCTGCGTAAGGGATAAAGCATCCCTTTTTATACTGCAACTGAGGCTTCTGGAACCTGGCGAATGTCAAGGAATGTCGGGTGTCAGATTCTGTCTGGCGGTGGTCGACACGTGGCTTTTTCTCATAGGCCGGCGGAGGAACCAAGAGGGGTATGAGCTTTTCACTGTTAGAATATTCCTTGACATGTGATGATTGTTCTCTGACAGATGGTTACGATTCCTTGCAGGCCTATTTGTCATGTAGTGTCTGGCCTCCTGACCCACCTTCGTTTGTGTCATTCGAAGTATGTACCTCTCGACGATCTACTGATTTCCGACCTGCACGATGGGTCAGCTTCCCAACCTGCATCTGTTTGTTGTTACCCATGGTATGAAGTGTAGGACCGTTAGATTCGATAGAGGGGGGGGTGAATATCGATTCGAAAAACAAGAGTATAAGCGCAGCGGAAAAGTAAAATAGACACAGTTGTTTTACTTCGTTCGGAGCCTGTGACGACTCCTACTCGAAGGCCCGTGGTCCTTGACCACCTTCGTTGGGCAATCACTAGCAATTCGAAATAATGATTACAAAAGAACCGTACAGTGAATGCTAATGAAAACTAAAAACAAAATACCGACAAGAAGGGAAAAGAATGGAGCGTAGTGTCGGAGCTTTGTTGGTGTCGCACTGAACGTTGTGCAGCAAGACCAGCAGTAGAAGAATTCTCAGCTTAATTGATTGATTCTGAAGCTCCTGTCTGGGGCTTCTTTTATATGCTGTTCCAGGCGCCTAGATCTCTTCCGGGCGCCTGGAATGTGACGTAGCTGCACAAACCATGATGCTCCACGTGGCGACGACTCGGCTGGATAGAATTTGCCTTCCGGGCGCCCGGATCACTTCCGGGCGCCCGGACCACCTTGTTCCAGAAAACTCCTTTTTCCTGCAAAACAAAGTTAGTCCGAGGCAAATGTATATCCTGTAACACAGATTGTCAGCACAGTTAAAGTTCAACAGATAAATGAAAAAGAGTATGACTTAGATTCCGTCTTTCCGAGACCGGAATCTAGTCACGATCTCGACTTAGACATCCGAAATGGATCTAAGCCGGATCGACGCCTAATGTCCCCTTCCCGGGAACGCGTCCTCACAGTTACTCCCCTCCAGTGACTTACCTCACTTACCTGCCAGACGTCCGGTCAGCCCGTCGACCCGTCTGGACTTCTCACCAAGCGTCCGGTCAGCCCGTCGACCCGCTTGGACTTCTCGCCAGCTATCCGGTCAGCCCGTCGACCTAGCTGGACTTCTCGCCAAGCGTCCGGTCAGCCCGTCGACCCGCTTGGACTTCTCGCCAGCTATCCGGTCAGTCCGTCGACCTAGCTGGACTTCTCCTGCACACTCAATCAAAGTGTCAGACAACAACAAGACTAACTTAACCTATTTGTCATTCATCAAAACCTAGGTTAAATCGTTAGTGCTAGCCGCACCAACAATCTCCCCCTTTTTGATGGAATGACAACCTGGTTAAGTTAGTGAAAGCATATGCAAGAAACAACATACATTTGTGTGGTTTTAAAGTTAGTTTGTGTTTTCAAATTGGTTTAGCTAACTTAACCACCTAACCCTCCTCCCCCTTTGGCATTCATAAAAAAAAATGAACAAAGGTAAATAATCATAGTGAAGAGTTACTGTAACAGGTAATCAAATTTTGAAAGATATCTAAGTTTGGTTCAAAATTTGAAAGATAAAAGTGCAATTTTTAACACCAAGTCAAAAAATAGTCAAATTGACTTGGGGGAGACAAGTTAAGTTTTGAAAAGTTAATCAAGTTTAACTTTCAAGCGTGTGGAAATTTTCAAAAATAGGTTTTTCAAATTTACTTTTTATGTTTAAGTAACATCTAATTTTCAAAAAGGTAAGTTTTTTCAACTTTGATTTTTCAAACCAATTTTTTTTTTTGTCAAAAATTAATTTTTAAGGCTAATTTGATAAAAGCTAAATTTTGAAATAGTTAACTTTTCAAATCAGGTTTGAAAATTGGGTGGGATTAAACTTTCACATTTTTTAAATACTTAGTTAAATTTAAATTTTGTAAATCAATGTTCAAACATAGGTTAGGTTTTAAAAGGCATTTTTCAAACACACACAATTTGAGTTAATTCTCCCCCTGAACTTGATATTTAACTTTAACCAGCTGTCTAACCAATTAGGTACTAACTAGCTATCAGAAAATAGTAGCTTTCACATGGTTAGTCAGATTAAGTTGATTACAAGCAGTCAGTTTTTTTGACTTGACTGATTAACTTTAATCTGATTAATATCTGAGTTGTATTTAACGTCCAGACTTATGTTGAGCTTTCTAAGGATTCAAAACTAGTCTAAGGCAAAAACTGTTTTTGAAAATCTAAAAATGGAAAGTTTGAAAACAAATAAATTTGACTTATAATTTGGTAAAATCATTTTTGAAAGTATTTTTGAAAGATCCTAGTCTATTAAGCACATCCCTAATTTTCGTCGTAAGTTGCTAAATTCACTTTCAGGGAGAGGTTTTGTAAAAATGTCAGCTAAATTTGATTTGGACTCAATGTACTTGAGTTCAATATCGCCTTTAGTAACATGATCCCTGATGAAGTGGTGTCTAATTTCAATATGTTTGGTTCTTGAATGATGCACAGGATTCTTGGTTAAGTTAATTGAACTTATATTGTCAATTAATACTTTTACATTTGTGATATTTAAGTTGAAATATTTTAGAGTATGCATCATCCATAATATTTGTGCAACACATTCGTCTATAGCTATGTATTCTGACTCAGTTGTAGACAGAGCAACACAATGTTGCTTTCTACTAAACCAGCTAACAAGTGATGCACCTAATAATTGGCATCCACCACTTGTGCTTTTGCGGTCTAATTTGCATCCAGCATAATCTGAGTCAGAATACCCTATTAGTTCAAAATTATTTGTCCTAGGATACCAGATTCCTACATTTGTTGTTCCTTTAAGATATCTAAAAATTCTTTTAACCTGTGTCAAATGGGATTCCTTAGCACAAGTTTGGTATCTAGCACACATACTAACTGCAAATAAAATATCAGGTCTGTACAGTAGGCTACCTATTGCACTTCTATAATATTTTAAATCAATTGGTTTTCCATTTGGGTCACTATCTAAGATTGTGTTTACAGCCATCGGTGTTTTTATTTCTTTTGTATTTTCCATTCCGAATTTTTTAAGTAATTCTTTGGTGTATTTATGTTGAGAAATATAGTTTCCTTCATTTGTCTGTTTGATTTGTAATCCTAAGAAATAGGTTAGTTTTTCCACTAAGCTTATTTCAAATTCTTTTTCCATTAGATTAATAAATTCTTCTAAAAATTCTGAATTTGTTGAGCCAAATATTATGTCATCCACGTATATTTATGCAATAAATATGTTTGTATTTAATGATTTAACAAACAAGGTTCGGTCAATTTGACCTTGTTTGAATCCTTTAGATGTTAGGTAAGATGTTAGCCTCTCATACCACGCCCTGGGTGCTTGTTTAAGTCCATATAGGGCTTTCTTTAATTTAAAAACATAATCAGGGTGTTCTAAGCTTTCAAAACCAGGAGGCTGACCTACATAAACTTCTTCTTTGATTAGTCCATTAAGAAAGGCAGACTTAACATCCATTTGGTATAGTTTAAATCCCTTATGGGCTGCATAACTTAGT
Source organism: Zingiber officinale (assembly GCF_018446385.1). Classification (NCBI taxonomy): domain Eukaryota; kingdom Viridiplantae; phylum Streptophyta; class Magnoliopsida; order Zingiberales; family Zingiberaceae; genus Zingiber; species Zingiber officinale. Next base: position 112,605,675 of record NC_056002.1, on the reverse strand, counting down.
AACATTCTAATGGATTCTAATCTACACTGGGGCATATGTTTCGTCATAGTCAAGTCCTTCAACTTGACTAAATCCTTTGGCAACCAACCTAGCCTTATTTCTAGTAATTTCCCCAGTTTCACTTAGTTTGTTTCTGAATACCCATTTTGTTTCTATTATTTTCTTATTCTTAGGTGGTGGGACTAGGTCCCAGACCTCATTACGCTCAAATTGGGCTAGTTTTTCTTGCATAGCTATAATCCAATCTGGGTCTAGTAGGGATTCATCCACAGTTTTAGGTTCAATTTTTGAAATTAATGAAATTTGACTTAGGTTTCTAAAGGATGATCTGGTTTGAACTCTTAAGTCTGGGTCACCAATTATTTGATCAGTTGGATGATTTGGGTTTACCCTTATTGTTTTAGGAGGTTGATTCTCTTGATGTTGTTCCTCTTCTTCATGACTTAGTGTTTGGTTGATTTCTGGAACAAACTCCGGTGGTTGTGTAGGTTCTATGTCTTGTTTAGTTTCTTTAAATTTTACATTAGTAGTTTCTTCAATTTTTAAGGTAACCTTATTATAAATTCTGTAGCCTCTACTATTTAGGGAATATCCTACAAAAATTCCATTTTCAATTTTAGAGGTGAATTTTCCTAAGTGTTCTCTTGTATTTAAGATAAAAACTGGGCACCCAAATACCTTAAAGTATTTTATGTTTGGTTGTTTATTATAAAATATTTCGAAGAAAGTTTTGTTATGAGTTCTATTTATTGTTGTTCTGTTCTGTACATAGCAGGTTGTACTAACGGCTTCTGCCCAAAAGTATTTAGGTAGGTTATACTCATTTAACATTGTTCTAGAAGCTTCAAGTAAGGTTCTATTTTTTCTTTCTACAATTCCATTTTGTTGGGGGGTTTTAGGGCATGAGAACTCATGATGGTAACCATTTTCTAGACAAAAACTGTTAAAGTTGTGATTTTTAAATTCTCCCCCATTGTCACTCCTAATTCTTTTAATTTTAATATCTTTTTCGTTTTCAATCTGTTTGCAAAAATTTGTAAGAATTTCAAAAGTTTCATCTTTATGTTTTAAGAATTTTACCCAAGTAAACCTAGAGTAATCGTCTATAATTACTAAACAATATAAGTTTCCATTAATGGATTTGACTCCATGGGAGTCAAAAAGATCTAAATGTAGAAGTTCTAAGATTGAGTTAGTTTGTGGTTGATTTGTTTGTTTGTGGGTTGATTTAGTTTGTTTTCCTTGTTGACAAGCATTACATATAGTTGAATCTAAGTTAGGTAACTTCGGTAAGCCTTTTACAAGTCCATTTAGTTTACTTATATTTCTAAAGTTGGTGTGAGACATTCTCCTATGCCATAACCAAGTTTCTTCTTTTTGTGTTAAATAGCACTTAATGGAAGAAATGGTTAAGTTGATGACATAGATGTTGTCTTTTCTAAAACCTTTTAGGCTTATGGTAGGATTATCTAGATGTTTGATTGAGCATTCTGTAGATAGAAACTTGACCTTATACCTAGCATCACACAATTGACTTATACTTAGAAGATTATATTTAAAGTTTTCAACAAGTAAGACATTTGTAATTATAAAGTCTAATTTTAATTCAATATTACCTATACCAATTACCTTGAGTTTGCCGTTGTTTCCAAAGGCAACTGTTCCTAGGCTTTTGTAAGTGAGTTGAGTGAACTTGGTGTGATCTCCAGTCATATGTTTGGAGCAACCACTGTCCAAAATCCACTTGGTTTCCTACAGTAAGTAGGATTTAAAGTTAGTCTTTTGAGCATGCATTAATTTAAGTTTAAAATTAAGATTTTGAAAATAATTTTTAAGTTTAAAATTAAAATTTTAAAATTAATTTTTTTTTTAAGTTTAAAATTAAAATTTTGAAAATAATTTTTAAGTTTAAAATTAAAATTTTGAAATTAATTTTTTAAGTTTAAAATTAAAATTTTGAAAATAATTTTTAAGTTTAAAATTAAAATTTTGAAAATAATTTTTAAGTTTAAAATTAAAATTTTGAAAATAATTTTTAAGTTTAAAATTAATTTAAGTTTAAAATTAATTTAAGTTTAAAATTTTAAAATTAATTTTTTAAGCCTTATTCATCTCACCCGATCTATATTATCAATCAGGGAATCCTATGATTTTGTGAGATGAAATTGGTTTGATTACAGAGTTTTGGTTTAACTTGTGTTAGATTCAGACTTAGCTTTGGTTTCCACAAATAGGCATTCTTCAGATAAACTTCTAAGCTTGGTGAGTCACAAGGACATCATTAGAAGTAACCAACCTTTCGAGGTTTTCCGAATAGTCCTATCCACGGAACTTAGTACTAAATCTTGGTCTAACTGGTTAGGATTCGTTTAAGGGTAGCTTCGGTCAGTTCCACTTGGCCAAATGCACCAGATCGAAACCATATCTTTCTAGACATGCGATGCCCAAGTTTCCCTAACGTACTATCATCCAAAAATTTCACCAATACCATGATTCAAGTTAAACTTGGTCTCTAATTCTAATTGCCCTGCCGGGTTTGTTAGTTTTGGGTTACCCTGTCGGGTAAGTTAGTTTTGGAGGTGCCAGCTATTCTGGAGCCTCCCCCTGAATTATTGGCCATTAATTTAAGTTTTGATTTTAGGCTTGTGTCGATTCTTTTTATAGTTATAGTTAACTTGGTGATAATTTTGTTGTTTTTTAAACTGTTTAGATTTTGACTTTGATTTAGGTGTGTATTTTGGATTTTGGTTTGGTTTATTTAATTTTATATAATGTATTTTTTCTTTAGGTATATAATATTGATTAAGTCCTACTTGCGTGGTTAGACACGCTTTCGGAACCCAAGCTAGATTGGTTGACTTGTATTGGGTTATTAATGATTTGAAGGTTTTATTTGAATTTGACTTATATCCTAGTCCGGTTTTATTATAACATGCTTTTTGATTATTTAGGATTAAGTCTAAATTTTTTGATCTTGTTGTGAATTTTTCTAACATCTCCTTTAAATTGTTTATTTCATTTTTTAATGATAAATTCTCCTCCTCAAGTGTTAGATCTTGAGTTGGATTTGAATTTTTTAATTGTTCCTTGAGGTTTTGATTTTCCTCAAGAAGTAATTTGTTTTCATTTTCTACTTTGGTTAATTTACTATTTAAACAAGAAATGATTTTAAAAAACTTTTTGTTTAAATTAAAATATACCTCATTCGAGCCTTCGGAAACGAGTACGGACTCGTGGCTTGTTTCGGGTTCAGACCCGTCTTCATCTTCCGACTCATTTGCGGGCCATCAGTGCGAGGTGGCTCTGATGTTTCTGCTCTTCTTCCTCTGATTCGTCCGAGGAGTCGTCCCACGTTGCTTTGAGTGCTTTCCTTTTTGTTGGCTTTGGTTTGTCGAACTTTAGTTTTGGGCATTCGTTCTTGTAATGTCCCTTTTTGTTACAGCCGTAGCAAGTCACGTTCTTTTGTTCTGAGGGAGAGCTGATCTTTGAAGGTCCTTTTTGCTGAAGCTCCTCTTTCTCCTGGTGAACATTTTTCTTACCAAGTTCACCAGGTGTTCTTCGTCTTCGGAGTCTTGGTCAGATTCTTCTTCAAATTCAGGCTTTCTTTTCTTTTCTTTGGAGGAACCTGCAAATAGAGCTATACCTTTCTCCGCTCCAGCATTAGTTTGTTCGTGTAATTCTAATTCTCAGAAAAGCTCATCTAATTTTAATTCAGAAAGATTCTTAGAAATTTTGTAGGCATCCACTATTGATGCCCACAAACTATTACGTGGAAAGGCGTTTAATGCGTACCTTATTAAGTCTCTGTTCTCCATCTGGTGGCCTATCGCATGGAGCCCATTGAGGATGTCCTTGATCCTCGCGTGTAGTTGATTCGCCGTTTCACCTTCCTGCATTTTTATATTAAAAATTTTATTTAAGAGAAGGTCTCGTTTTGTTACCTTGGCGTCGCTCGTTCCCTCGTGCAGCTCGATCAACTTGTCCCATAGCTCTTTAGCGTTTTTGTGTGGACCGACTCTATTCAGTTCTTCTCTTGTCAATCCGCATTGTAGAGTGTTGATCGCCTTATTTTCTGTTGATGCTTTTTTCTTGAGATCTGCTGTCCAGTCTTCAGGATCCACTAGATTCCCGGCGTTGTCCACTGGAATTTTGTAGGGTCTCGTGGTCAAAGTCTGTTTTGAGGTAGACCTCCATGCGCTTCTTCCAGTAAGGGAAGTCGTCCCCGTTGAAGAGTGGAGGTCGCACTGTGCTGAATCCTTCTTGTTGGGACATTCTGTGCACAGGTAAATAACCAAAAAAAACCCAAGACTTGGTCTTGGATTAGTAGTGCGGGAAGAGAAAAATAGAAAGGAATCTAGATTCATGTTGCACTAATTTAAATTGATTAGAGAAATATTAAGTTAACGAACCAACAGTTTTAAAGTTAATTTAAAAAAAATTCACCCCCTGTCTGATTGGTGGTTGCACCAAATCAGAAAGGTACATGCTCTGATACCACTTGTAGGACCGTTAGATTCGATAGAGGGGGGGTGAATATCGATTCGAAAAACAAGAGTATAAGCGCAGCGGAAAAGTAAAATAGACACAGTTGTTTTACTTCGTTCGGAGCCTGTGACGACTCCTACTCGAAGGCCCGTGGTCCTTGACCACCTTCGTTGGGCAATCACTAGCAATTCGAAATAATGATTACAAAAGAACCGTACAGTGAATGCTAATGAAAACTAAAAACAAAATACCGACAAGAAGGGAAAAGAATGGAGCGTAGTGTCGGAGCTTTGTTGGCGTCGCCGAACGCGTTGAGCGTGAAGACCGAATAGAAGAATTCTCGACAATTGATTGATTACGAAGCTCTGCGGGGCTTCTTTTATATCTTGTTCGGCGCTGGATTCCTTCCGGCGCACGGAATGTGACGTAGCTGCACAAACCATGATGCTCCACGTGGCGACGACTCGGCTGGATAGAATTTGCCTTCCGGGCGCCCGGACCACCTTGTTCCAGAAAACTCCTTTTTCCTGCAAAACAAAGTTAGTCCGAGGCAAATGTATATCCTGTAACACAGATTGTCAGTACAGTTAAAGTTCAACAGATAAATGAAAAAGAGTATGACTTAGATTCCGTCTTTCCGAGACCGGAATCTAGTCACGATCTCGACTTAGACATCCGAAATGGATCTAAGCTGGATCGACGCCTAATGTCCCCTTCCCGGGAACGCGGCCTCACAGTCACTCCCCTCCAGTGACTTACCTCACTTACCTGCCAGACGTCCGGTCAGCCCGTCGACCCGTCTGGACTTCTCGCCAAGCGTCCGGTCAGCCCGTCGACCCGCTTGGACTTCTCGCCAGCTATCCGGTCAGCCCGTCGACCTAGCTGGACTTCTCGCCAAGCGTTCGGTCAGCCCGTCGACCTGCTTGGACTTCTCGCCAGCTATCCGGTCAGTCCGTTGACCTAGCTGGACTTCTCCTGCACACTCGATCAAAGTGTCAGATAACAATAAGACTAACTTAACCTATTTGTCATTCATCAAAACCTAGGTTAAATCGTTAGTGCTAGCCGCACCAATATGAAGGTCCCGGCCTGCACCCTGGGTCGGCTCCCCGACCTACACGCTGAGTTCGCTCCACGACTTGAATCCGTCTGTTGTTATCCCTGGTATGATCGTCCCGACCTGCACGTATGATCGTCTTGACCTGTATGTTGGGTCGGATCCCTGACCTGTGTCCGTCTATTGTTATCCCTGGTATGATCGTCCCGACCTGCACGTATAATCGTCTCGACCTGCATATTGGGTCGGATCCCTGACCTGTGTCCGTTTGTTGTTATCCATGGTATGATCGTCCCGACCTGCACGTATGATCGTCCCAACCTGCACGTTGGGTCGGATCCCTGACCTGTGTCCATCTGTTGTTATCCATGGTATGATCGTCACGACCTGCACGCTGGGTCGGATCCATGACCCGTATGAGCATATTGTTATCCATGGTATGAACGTCCCGACCTGCACGTATGATCGTCCCGACCTGTACGTTGGGTCGGATCCATGACCCGCCTCCATGACGGCAATCGTATTCGGTATATACGTCCGATCAATAAGCTGATCCCGAGTCACCCCCAATCCCTGGTTGCACCTGACCCCTAGGACCGACCCTTCATTGACTTTGGTCCTGGGGGTCAGGTCCTTTTTTCGATTCCCTCCTGAGATCGGATCTGGCCTCGGATACGACCCAACTTGTGAATACTATCCTTTGACCAGTACCTCAACTGAAGCTTTGATTTTAGCCACGTGTGTCGGAATCTGGACCTCCTTGTAATTCTGACTTTTGACCTCCACTATGGTGTAACTTTTGACTAGCCACGAGGGCTAGACTTCTGACCTCCAGGTTGACTTAACTTTTGACCAGCCACGAGGGCCAGACTTCTGACCTCCAGGCTGATATAACTCTTGACCCTTTTATGACTTTTACTCCGTACCATATCATCTTACAGACCCCACATCCATGTACCGTATCAACCATCAAATAAAAAGAATCATCATCGCATGGGTTCTGAAAACCTGACTAAGTGAATTGTACAACTGTCAATGCTGAAAGTTTAAGTCAACAAGTCTCTGCCAAATTAGAAAATAAATGGTTTTAGAGGAGCTTTGAGTTTTCAATTACCCAGTTACTTTAGTTTGATTCAATCACATGAGTACTGAGTTTCATTAAGAGTTACACCATAAAATATGGATTTTAAAATTTTATATTGAATAGGGTGAGCACTTGAGAACTCCCATGGCTACTTTTCAGAAAAACATAGCAACCTCAAGCCTGATTGTTAGACCCCATGGTGTCCATCTTCAGCTGAGTTAGGTGGGTCCTTCCCCAGTCAGCCATCGATTATTGCCTTCTCAGGTTCTACTGCATGCTTGCTGATAATGATGACCCATGAATGCATTTCCACTGGGGAGAAGAAATTGAAATACATAAAGGAGCTTGATGACCTACTAAAATGATCCAAAGTTTAATGTGCTTGTTCTATTTTCAGGTGTCAGGTTGTCAGCCATGCCCTGCAACCTGGGTTAGCACGAACTTGTTCAGCAGCTTGTATAGTATAGATTTACACTACCCCTTCCTAAATTTACACAACTAAACCTATTTAAAAAATACATGATGGTGAATAGAATAGATTAAACATCTTGGTTTTCTGGGTCTTGAATTCTGAACTCTCATCGTCGCAGTGTTTGAGTCCCCTACTGCACCACCATTGACCACAGTTAATGGAGTGGCCACTTCTCCCAGCCAAAAAAAGTTGAAGGCCACTTGTTTGTGGGAAGTGGTGGGTGGCTTTCCCGTGCGCCCCAACTAAAGCTTTTAACTTCCATAAATTGACCTAGGCTTCTTAGTTTAGCTGCATGCATGTGCTAAAGCAATTATTGAGAACTGAATTCCTACATATTTGACTTCCTTCCATTAATAAATGGTAGCTGGGGTCGCCAGCTTAATAACTCTCCTAGCTACCACCTGTGCGTCACGGTCACTGGAGTTGAGCATGCACTTGTTTCATGATAAGATTCCGCTGGATATTTTGTTGAGTGTCATCTTACTTGGCGCCCATCAAATCTTCACTCTGTTCTATTTATTATTATTATTATTATTATTATTATTATTATTATTTTCATTTGCCTAGATTATGAATCAATCTTACGCCTACACAAGATCAAACGAAGAACAGACTTGAGGTGTTTATCAAATAGCTATGATCTGTTGATGCATGTCTCAGAAAAGAAAAAGGCCAGGGAAAAGAAATACTAGTCGTCTGTATTTATATTTAGGCATTCTCGCTAACATTACTGGCGGCAAAGCCCTTTTTTATTGAGCAAAGATTGATCCATGGATTACACTTTCCCCACTCCCTCTAAGTCTGTTGCTGGACTACGGCTTAGGGCGATGCTGAGTGTAGATGTAGTCCAAATGAGCTTCGTACATGACTCTCCTGTCGAGGCATTCTTCGTTCCCATCCTTGCATCCCTCCGTGCCTGCCAGCTGAGCTAACAATTAGCGAATTCATCAACTCTCTGTCACCTACCGAATATAAAGGGGACAGTATAAGAAGAAAAGGACTCACATTGTGCCGAGGGAAGAACTCCAGTTCATCCAGTACTGATTCATATTTGATTTCTTCAGGCCCTGTAATCTCGTCTTCACGAAGAACGCGAGAAGCCATCGCTGCGGTGTGGAAGGCGAGGAGGAGGAGGAGCAGCAGCATGAAGAAGAGAGGAGACGACTGCTTCATTCTGAAGGTGGTTGCAGCTAGAGATGACAGATGTGGAGAGCAGCAGCAGCGAGGATAAAGAATATATACACACACATAAATGAGTGAACACCAACACTTGGCATGATGAGATCAAGGGGCGAAGGCGAGGGACCAATGGCCACATGCGAGTCTGGTGCAGGCTGGCGCAACCCACTCGTGTCCTGCGGCTCGAAATCGAACTTGAAAGAGATTTTTTGTTAGATCAACCATTTTGATCAGTTTAAGACTTTAAGTGGACATTATCAGATTGCCCATTTCTAGGTTTGTTAAATTTTCAAAACATTGATAGGTGCCACTTTTTTCAAAAGTTGGAAGTGCATGTGTGTCGCGGGTCTTTTCATGAGCTTGCAATTGCTTGATTATGACAGCTCCATCACGTGCTCGATTCGAATGTTTGGTCCGGCATGAAAAAGTTAGAAATTTATAGTTTAAGAGTGATATTGAATTTCCAATCTACTCATTCACTTTAAAATTAACAATATAGATAAAGTCAGTAATTAAAAATGCACAATTTTTTTTGGATAATATAGGCCCTTAAAAAATTATAGGGATATTTTTTATTGTGGAAAGAATGATAAATAAATTTTTATATTTTTATGAGACATTGAGATGATATATTAAAGATTAAAAAAACCTTATATCAAACTGTAACCATTACATTATTGATGTCCATCACTTATTTCTTTAAGTACTTTGAATATGCATCAATATCCACACTTCCACCATTATAGCTTAGCACTCTAATCTCTTTGGTGGTGTTTACTTTCCCAAATTTGAATAAAGGAAGACCAACAAAGTGTTTTTTTTTAAAATGAACACCTTGATGGTCTTACAAGTGTCAAAATTCATAAAATATGGTTATGCGTGCATACGAAAAAAAAATAGCATGAATGTAACACTAAAGTATTATCTAAATTTTGGAAATCATCTTAGTGCATTACAACACTAAAGTATTATGTCCTAGAACATTGGTTTTGACCCCTTGAAAGACTTCAAGAATTGCATGCATGGGGAAAACATTAATGTATTAGTGAGCGGGTACTTTAATTTTGAATAATGAAAGTCTATAAGGTGTCTAAAAATACCTTGCGCCATGTTAGTCAAGGATAGGATGATCTCTGAGAATTTAGATATCTCTAAATCTAAATGGTATGATATTATTCATTTTGAATTTAAATTTTCATAATTTTATTGTTAGGTTTTATCCAAAGGGTCTTAAACTAATAGAAATATCTTTCCCTTTATGTCCATAATCTTTCCCATATATTTTTAATATAGAATTTTATTAGGCTGGCACTAGGGGGCCGCTAAGTAGTGAATCCACCTTTTTTTTAATATAAAATTTTATTTGCAACTTTGCAACAACAATAATATGCTGAACTCGATGTGAAACGAACATGTAATCTTCCGATAATGTGTGATAATCAAATACTTAAAAACTCAAGAAAAATCATAACACAATTCATATTGCTATTTTTTTAATATTTTTTCTAACCTTAACCTGAATTGTCATTACATTAAAAAGGGAGAGATTATTAACGCAATTAACACTAATAATCAAATTCAGATTTTGATGTATATTGGATCATATCGCGTATGAGAGAGGGGTGGGGGGGGGGTGAATCACGTGATTTAAAAAAAAATATTTTTTTTATTTTTTTAAATAAAGAGCACACAGCGAAACAAAAAATAGAAATAATAAAGCACACAAACTCAAGCGAATTTACTTGGTTGGGAGCATTCGACGACTCCTACTCCAAGACCCAGGTCCTTTAGATCTATTGATGCATAATCCATTAATAGCCTCTCCTGGAATCGCTAAAAGAGGAAATCGAGTACCAATGAACAAAGGATAGTGTAACAACCCATACTTCTTTTAATAATATAAATAAACAACTTAATTTAAATGTTACCAACAACCGAAGTAGAAGCGGAATCGCTCATGTGTTGGTGACAGCATGTCTACTGTAGTTGAGTGTGGTAGTGTCATAGCAGAGTAGCAACACGAAGTCGAAGCAGCCGGAATGTCGAACGAATGTGTAGAAGCTTGTAGAAGAGTTGTGTATGAGATGTGTTGAAGCCTTGGGCGAGACCGTCTTTTATTGAGTGTTGAAGGTACCTTTCATAGCAATGGAGGCGCCTTCCATCCACTAAGTTTTATCCCGAACAGTTCGCCTCTTATCGTTGACAAAGTCCAATTTGATCTGACTGAAGGTGCCTTCCAAGCTCTCGAAGACGCCTTCCATCGCCAAGCTCAAGGCGCCTTCCTTCATCTAGAAGGCGTCTCGAGTACTATTCACCCGAGGCATTTTGTGCTCCTTTTACCCTACAAAATGTGCTAGTCTAACACAACAAAGTATAACCTGCAAAACTAAGTTAGCACAATAAAAATAATCAATTTAGTAATTAGACCCGGTCTCCTCGAGACCAAGATCTAGTCAGAGTCTCAATTTAAATTTCTGAAATTGACCTAAATTGGACTTGCACCTAAAGTCCAAAATTGGGACTCATCCTTACTGGAACATTCTCCTTTAGTAACTTACCTTGCTTACCTTATAGAATCGCTTGACTCTACCTCGGTCCACCAGGTCTTCTCGCCAGTTGTCATGTCCGTAAACCCGACTAGACTTCGGCCAACTGTCAGGTCCCGCAAATCCAGCCGGACTTCCCACCAGATATCGGGTCACTCCTTGACCTATTTAGACTTTTACACCAGTTATCAGGTCCTCCAAACCTAGGTGTCATACTAGTCAAGTCAACACACTTGGTAGAAGAGTTAGATCACACAACACATTTAACTTTAATCTATTTGTCATTCATAAAAACTTAGGTTTGATTATTGGTGCAAACTGCACCAACAATTTTCCCCTTTTTGATGTAATGACAATATATGTTAAAGTTAGAAAAAAAATATGCACACAAATATGAAAATGACTTTAAGAGAAATCTAAAATAAAATAGGTAAATTTTATTTTCTTGATCATTTTTTGATTAAGTTTTTCAGATTTTCTTTAGTTTAAACCATAACCCTCCCCCTTTAGCATTCATAAAAAAATATGCATATAAGTATACCAAAGTATGAAAATATAAATACACAAGTAAGCATATCAAGTAATAAATTTTTCAAAGGTAAAGTTTTGTATAAAAACTTACAGGTTTATTGTAGGAAGGAGTAAGTGAATTCAAGTAAATTTTGCAAAGTATTTCCAAATAATTTTTAAAAGATATTTTTTTAAAATGCCTTTCAAAGCAAGTTTTTTAAAATAATTTACACAATGACTTTGCAAAATATTTTTAAAGAAATTACCAATTATGGAAATTTTGAAAGGAATTTTCAAAATTTTGCAAATGGTTAAATGTTTGAAAATTAATTTTTTCAAAAACATTTTACAAAGATAAACTTTACAAGAATTTTACAAACCATTTTACAATGCAAATTTCAACACACTTTTCAAAGGTAATTTTAAAATTAATTTTCAAGGTAGTATTGCAAAGTAATTTTTAAAGTTTTATGTTCAGTACAACTTTTGAAAGTAAATTTTTTAAACCAAATTTTGAAAAGAGTTTTTAAAATTATTTTTCCAAAATATTTTAAGGTAATTTTCAAATATTTTTAAGGTTATAAAGTAATTTCATTTCATTTCATTTTTTAAAATAGATATTTTGAAAAAGTATAAGAGTATTTTTTTTAAAGCAATTAATTTCAAAACATTTTTAAACAACCAGTTTGCAAAAAGTAACATGAGAAGGGAAATTTTTGAAATAAGACACTATGAAAGCAATTTTCAAATATCCCCCCCCCCCCTTCCTCCTTAAATGTTTAACCTTTAGTTACTAACTAACTATTAGAAGATAACAACATTCACTTAGTTAGTTAAGTTAAGTAATAATGTTCAGTTAAAAATTTACTGAAAAATGACTACCTAACTTAATCAATATATTGTTATATTTTTCACTTAGACTTATGTTGATGCACTAATATAAATATCTGAAGTCCAGGCAAAAGACTTATGCATCTCACACTATTCTAAGTTTTTGAATACACAATCAAGGTAGACCTAGTGTGTTTGTGAGATGCTTATTGCCTATAGGATCATGCTTTCTAAGGATTTGTCATAGACTAAGGCTAAAATAAAGTTTGAAACACTAGAGAAATGAGAATTTTTTAAAGAAATACAAATAAGAGTAGCCTAGAATTTGTAAGTTATTTGAAAATTTATTTGATAATAAGAGTCCTAGTGTATCGTGCACATTCTTAATTTTCTTCTTAAGTTACTAAATTCAGATTTTGGTAGTGGTTTAGTGAAGATGTCAGCTAGATTTGACTTGGGCTCAACATAGTTAAGTTTAATATCTCCTTTGGTGACGTGATATCTAATAAAGAGGTGTTTGATTTCAATATATTTGGTTCTTAAATGATGCACTGGATTCTTAGATAAGTTAATTAAACTCACATTATCAATAAAGATTTTTATATTTTTATGCTATAAGTTAAAGTCTTTTAATGTGTGCATCATCTATAATAATTGTGCCACGCATTCACCTGTTGCTATGTACTCTGCTACAGTAGTAGATAAAGAAATACAATGTTATTTTCTACTAAATCAGCTGACAAATGATGATCCAAGTAGTTGACATCCACCACTTGTACTTTTTTTGATCTGGTTTACAACCGACATAGTCTGAGTCAGAGTATCCTATAAGTTCAAAATTATGTGTTCTAGGGTACTAAATTTCTACATTTGGTGTGCCTTTCAAGTATCTCAAATTTTTTTTACATTAGTTAAGTATAAAAGGCTGCTTATGACACACCTATAATATTTTAGATCTACTGGTTTTCCATTTGGATCACTATCTAAAGTTATGTTAGTTGCTATTGACATTTTTATTTCTTTGATATTTTTCATTTCAAGTTTATTAAGTAATTCTTTTGTATATTTTTGTTTGTAAACATATTTTCTTCATTTGTTTGTTTAATTTATAATCCTAAGAAATATGTTAGTTTACTTACTAGGCTTATTTTAAATTCTTGTTCCATTAAAGCTATAAATTCTTGTAAAAATTTTGAGTTTATTGAACCAAAAATTATATCATCTACATATATTTGGGCTATGAAAATATCTTGTTTAAGTGATTTTACAAATAAAGTTGGATCAATTTGACCTTGGTTGAATCTTTTGGAAATTAGATAGGAGGTTAATCTTTCATACCAAGCCCTAGGTGCTTGTTTATACCATACAAATCTTTCTTTAGTTTAAACATATGGTCAGGATGATCTAGACTCTCAAACCCAAGTGGATGACCTACATAAACCTCTTCTTTTATTATCCCATTTAAGAAGGTGGATTTAACATCCTTTTGATAAAGTTTAAATTCTTTATGGGCTGCATAGCTTAATAGCATTCTAATAGACTCAAGTTTGGTTACTAGAGCATAGGTTTCATCATAATCAAGTCCATCTACTTGACTAAATCCTTTAGCAACTAGTCTAACTTTGTTTATAATAATTTTTTTTATTTTCACTTAGTTTATTTCTAAACACCCATTTTATTTCTATTATCTTTTTATTATTAGGTAATGGTACTAAATCCCAGACTTCATTTTTTCTTAAATTGGGGCAGTTCTTCATACATGACTATAATCTAATCTGGGTTAAGCAGGAATTCTTTTACTATTTTGGGTTCAATTTTAGAAATTAAAGATATTTGACTTAGGTTTCTGAAAGATGATATATATATATATAGTTTGAACTCTTAGGTCTGTGTCACCTATAATGTGTTCAATTAGGTGGTCTGAGCTAACTCTTATTGTTCTAGGATTAGTTTGTATTTATTAATTTTTTTATGGTTGATTTTGTTCATCTTCGTATTCATCTATTTGATTTGGGTTTTCACGTACTCCCCCTAGATCAGTGCTAGCTCTAACTGTTGGTTGCTACTCGGAATATCGTACTGGTTCCCCTCTACAAAAATTTTGTACAAGTCCTGCACCTTTCCTAACAACCTATTGTGTTCTTTAGAAATTAAATTTGGAATCGCAAACAGAACTTAACATTATTGATTCCAAATTCAACTTATTTGTTCTTAGAGGTTTAGACTTGGATCGCAAATGATGCTTAACATTATTAATCTAAATCCACCCATGTCACAAAGTTGATTAAATATTTATTTCGAAGATCGGCTTCCAGGTTAAACATGGCGAGGCACTAGGCCTTCTTGGGTATGGGATCATCCACCACTTCCTAGACAAAGCCTTTCAACAAAATTTAATATTTAATCTCCTCACAGTAGCCCTAGGTTTAACCACAAAGAACAATCGAATCATAAGATTGGAAAACAAAAGAAACACAAAATTGAAACATAAATTCGATTGCCTAGAATCATTAGCCTCTTGTGTTTGGTAAATCAAATTCCGTACAAAGAAAAACTAACATGATGCGGAATAAGACAACTAGTTATACCTTTCTTTGTAAACAAAAACCTCTTGATCTTCTATTGTATTCCTCTCCTTCTCTTGGACGTCGTGTGGGCGACAATCTACCAAGATAAATTCCACCGGGACCACTTCTTCTTCTCCAAGACTCTTGAGCAATTAAACTAGGAAACTTCCTTCTCTTCTCCTTCTTCTCCAAGTGTGCCGCCGGCCCTTATAGGTCTTCCCCTCCAAGCTAGGCTTCGGCCACCAAGCAAGATGAAGAAAACAAGCTAGAGATAGGAACCGACACTAAGGAGAACAAGCAAGGAGAAACTATAGAGGGATGACCGACCACCAAAGGATTAGAAGAGAGGGAACTTAGAGAGATCAATTCATTAGAGATTAATCTCATGAGGCACCCTATACCTCTCTTTTATAATCCTTGGTCATGGCAAAAAAAGGAAAGTTTAATTAAAACTTCCTTTTAATCTTCTTATGGCCAGCCACATCATGGTATGCTAAAAAGGAAAAATTTTTACAAAAAATTAAAGCTTCCTTTTAAACCATGATGTTTACAAAAAGGAAAGTTTTAAACATAATTAAAACTTTCTTATTTGTGGCCTCCCTTTAAAAGAGGAAATTTTAATAACAATTAAAATATCTCTTTTTAAATTTCCTATTGTACATGGTAATAAAGTAAAGTTTTAAAATTAATCTCTCTCTTTTAAAACATGTAGATAACTACAAAAAAGGAAAGATTAATTAACATTTCTCCTTTTAAATCATGGTTACATAAAAGGAAAGTTTTATCAAAAATTAAAATCTTTCTTTTAAGCATTATACACAACTACAAATAAGGAAAGATTATAACAAAATTAAAATATCTCTTTAATCTTTTGTAGATAGCTATAAAAGAAAAAATTTTAAAATCTAAAACTCTCTTTTTTAAACCATGAGGATGACTATAAAAGGAAATTTTTTAAAATTAAAATTTCTCTTTTAAATCCCTTCATGAATGGCTCCAAAAAGAAAGATTTTAACAAAAATTAAAATCTCCTTTAATCCTATTCCTATGGCCGACCCCATGCTTGGTCACTAAGCATGGCTTGGCCGGCCACTATTTGAGCTCCAAGCCATTGCTTGGTCGACCCCCTTGCTCCAAGCAAGGTTGTGTTCGGCTTATTACTTGGATAAGAAGTGAACTTAGTGGATACAAGATTTTATAGAGGCTACAACAGGGACCGAGAGGAGAAATTAGTTTTGGTCTCCCGATGAGCTTGAGCTTCCTGTGTTCACCCCGAACACCCAACTCAAGTTCATCAATAATAACTCATACCACTAAAGAGTTATTATTGAACTACCACACCAATCCCAAATTACATTATGGGCTCCTTCTTATTATGAGTGCATTAATCTCCCTGTGTTTAAGATATAGAATGTCCACTAATTAAATGAGTTACTGACAACTCAATTAATATCTAGCTCCAAGAGTAGTACCACTCAACTTCATTGTCATGCCGAACTAGGTCCACCTGCAGAGTTTACATGACAATCATTATAAGCTCCTCAAGGGGACATCATCAACCTAGATTACTAGGACACAGTTTCATTTTATAATCAACAACACGCCATATAAATAATATCATTTCCTAACTTATCGAGCCTATTGATTTAACAAGCTAAATTGCACCCTTTGATAAATCAAAGAAATAAATATTAAATATACGTGCTTGTTATTATATCATGATTAAGAGCATGTACTTCCATAATAACAAAGGTTTTATTCTCTTATATAGTCAGTATAAAAAGAAACTATCTCAAATGGTCCTGCTCAATACACTCATAGTGTACTAGTGTAATTTTATAGTCAAGATAAACTAATACCAAATTACATTACAACCACTCCAATGGTTTGTCCATTCCATCTTGGTTGTGAGCCACTATTTATAATTTATAAGGATTTGATAACATGATCTTCTGTGTGTCTCCTCACACCATGTTATCTACAATATAAATTAAATGGACAACTACACTTAGCATAAATGTAGACATTTGACCAATGTGATTCTTATTTCTAGATAAATATTTATACAAAAAACTAGGCTTTTAGTATACATTCCAACACTAACGAAATTAATTAGTTGGTATTAAGGTTGAGTTGAGTTAGATTCTTTAGAGTTAGTAATTTTGTCAAATTTTACATTGGCTATTTCCTCGATTCTTAGAATAGTTTATTGTAAACTCTATAACCTCTACTGTTTAGGGAGTACCTTACAAAGATTTTATTTTCTACTTTTGAGGTAAATTTTTGTAAGTATTCTCGTGTGTTTAATATGTAAACTGGACATCCAAATACCTTAAAGTATTTAATGTTGGGTGTTTTGTTATAATATAGTTCATAGGAAGTTTTGTTATAATTCTTGTTTATTGTTGCCCTATTTTGTACATAGCATGCTGTATTTACGGCTTGAGCCCATAGATATTTGGGTAGTTATTATTCATTAAGCATTGTCCTAGTTGCTTCTTGTAGTGTTTTATTTTTTATTTTTTTCAATTATTCCATTTTATTAAGGTATTTTAGGGTATGAGAATTCTTGATGATATCCATTTTTTAAATAGAATTTAGTAAACTTATGATTTGTAAATTCCCTACCATTATCACTCCTGATTCTTTTGATTTGTAAGTCGTTTTTATTTTTAGATTATTTACAAAAATCTCTAAATATTTCATCTTTATTTTTTTAAAAATTTTACCCAGGTGAATCTAGAATAGTCATCTTGTAACACCCCACCCTCCTCACTACTGGACTGTGAGGGCGGAGCGCTGCTGGACTACTACCTTTACTTAACTATCCTTGTTCACATGTTGATAGTAATTCCTAAAACTCTCGGAAAACTCAAAACATACAATTAACTAGCAGCGGAAGACTAAATGACTCATCTAATACATTCTTAATAAATGACAATCTTAATAAATTCTTATGCTAGGTCCCAAGGCTTCTATAGTCCAGGCATCACACATCCATCCGCACCTTCTTGTCGCCTTCCTTTGCTATAACTTTTTCTTTCCTTTATCTGCAGTAAGAGGAAATGCAACTATAAGCAAAATTGCTTAGTAAGCGCTATCTAACTCACAAAACTCGAATATGCATGTAAACATACTAAAATCCAAGAACTGAAAACTCTAAGAAAACTACTACACATGCTCATCTAATAGCAAAAAAATAATGCATACTGGAATGCTAAACATGTAAAGCTAATCAGAATAACATGCTAGCAGAAGGGAAACTAAAATTTGCTGAAACTTTTTTCACTTGCTTAAAAACTTATTCTTTTATTTCACTTGTTTAAAACTTATACTTTAATACTTTTATACTTATGTGAAACTTATTTTACTTGTTCAAAAGCTTATACTTATAATACTTCAAAATAATAATCAACTTTCTTCTTGGGCCCAGGCTTAGTACCATCTTATGCGCGTTCCCTAATAGGTTGGGGTAGCGAGCCACCAATCCTAAAAGAGCAAACCTCGGTCTACCAGGGCCAAGACCTCGGAATTGGACACCTGGATTTGTTTAACGACAACCTCGGAAGTCGGGTACTAGCCTCTTCAAAGTAAAATATCTTATTATCTTAATTATTTCTTCTTTAAATGCCTTGGCATTTTAACGAGCACCTTGTGTGCCAAAATCCCTAAAGGCTTGACTTTGGGATCTACTTAATGCCTTGGCCTTTTTTTTTCTTTTCTTTATCTTTGTTATACTTGTTAATACCTCTAATAAAAGAAGACTTCTTTAAAAACTGAAATGTTTAAACAAATTCTAACTTTGAAATGCATAAACAAAAATCTGCATACTATGCTAATCAAAATTCTGCATACTATACTAATCAAGATTCTGCATTCTATGCTACACTATTTCTGCATACTATGCAAACATAAATTCTGCACTATAATACTTAACCAAACTGCACTATAATCTTTTTCTTTAAAAACTGCACTATAAGTTCCATCAGAAATCTGCACTACAAGTTTCACAAAAATTCTGCACTATAAATTCCACCAAAAATCTGCACTACAAGTTCCACCAAAAATCTGCACTATAAACTTTAAAGAAATCTGCACCATAAGCTCTTAAGAAATCGGCACTACAAGCTCTAAAGAAATCTGCATTTTAAGCTCTAAGAAATCTGCACTACAAGCTTAATTAAAATCTGCACTATAAGCTTACATAAAAATCTGCACTATAAGCTTAATTAAAATATGCACTATAGGCTTAATTAAAATCTACACTATAAGCTTAAATAAAAATCTGCACTATAAGCTTAATTAAAAATATGCACTATAAGCTTAATTAAAAATCTGCACTATAGACTTAATTAAAATCTGCATTATAAGCTTAATTAAAATCTGCACTATAAGCCTACATAAAAATCTGCACTATAAGCTTAATTAAAATATGCACTATAGGCTTAATTAAAAATCTGCACTATAAGCGCTTCTCATGCTTCGAATTCAAGAAGAACAAAGGTCCGAAACTACTCCTACTGCAGGTGAGAAGCACTTACCTTTGCGTTCTTGGGCTTACAACCGGAAAGAAAACTTCTAGGGTTTGCGGGAATTGCAAGCTTCGACCCCTCCTTCGTGCTCACGGTTTCCCCTTGACGAGAGGATCACAACCATGTGAAGATCTCTCGGAAATCTCCCTTGGCCAGCCGCCGGAGAGGAACCCTAGATCCCCCCCTTTTTTTCTTCGCCCAAACAGGAGACGCTGTGCCGTCGGGAGAGAAAATGAGAGGAGAGGTTTAGGTTTTGGAAAATAATCCCTAAGTTCTCCCTTTTATAACTTAATATTTCTGTTAACTATCTTAAATAAATTCGCTACCTTTTCTAAATAGACAAATCCAACATCAACTTATCCCTTTTATAATCCAATATTCTGTTAATTATCTTAAATAAATTCGTTACCTTTTCTAAACAGACAAATCCAACATCAACTTATCCCTTTTATAATTTAATATTCTGTTAACTATCTTAAATAAATTCGCTACCTTTTCTAAACAGACAAAACCAACATCAACTTATCCCTTTTATAATCCAATATTCTGTTAACTATCTTAAATAAATTTTGCTACCTTTTCTAAACAGAACCGCTTGCTTGACCACTTGGTCAGCCGGATTTGCTTAAGGCTTGGTTTGGCTGAAGGTTGCAGGTTTGAATCTTGGATAATTTTTTTTTTATTTTTTGCAACTTGTTTCTTTTGGTAAAAATACTAAATGAACTCCAAAAATTACATAAAAATACTCTAAAAATTTCTAAAAATCTCTATAATTTTTCTAAAGTATTTCTAAATATTTTTAAGTATTATTAGGACTCGAAATGAGGAAATTTGGGTTGTTACACATCTATATTACTAAATAATATAGGTTTCCATTAATTGATTTGAGTCCATAAGAGTCAAATAGATCTAGATGTAGTCGTTCAAGTATTGATTTAGTCTAAGATTGATGAGTTGATTTGTGGGGTGACTTGAATTATTTTCCTTGTTGACAAGCATTACAAATTGTTGCATTTAAGGTAGTTTTGGTAGTCCTCTAACTAGTTTATTTAATTTAGTGAGATTTCTAAAGTTAGTATGGGATAGTCTTCTATGTTATGTAAACCTAACCTTATACTCTGAATCATATAATTGACTAATACTGAGTAAGCTAAATTTGAAATTTTCAACAAGTAATAATGAAATTAGACTTAGTTCAATGTTACCTATATCAATTATCTTAAGTTTACCGTTGTTTCAATAGCCAATTATTCCTAGTCTTTTGAATGTCAATTTTGTGAATATTTTTTTTATCTATGATCATGTGTCGGGAACAACTACTGTCCAATATCCATTTAGATTCCTATAAAGAGTAGGAGTAAATATTCAGCTTAAGTGTTAACTTAACTTTGTTTAAGTTGTTATTTAGAATTTTGCTTAGGCTTACTTAAGTTAATTTAAGTTTTATTTAAGTTTTATTTTAATTTTAACTTTGATTTTAATTTTAATTTGCTTTTAATTTTAATTTTAATTTTAATTTACTTTGATTTTTATTTTATTTTAATTTTAATTTTAGATCAATGTTTGGTTTTAGGTTAAATTTAAATTTTATTAATCTAATCATCTCACCCAGTATAAGTTTTCAGACAAAGATATCCTATCATTTTATGAGATGAGTTAAATTAGATTTTTAGGGGTTGGTTTAACTTGAGTTAGATTCAAGTTTAGCTTTGGATTAATCAAGCAAGCATTCTTTGAATAAATTTCTAGGTTATGGTAAGTCACACGAACATCATTAGAGCAACCATGTGCTTCAAGATTTTTCAAATAGTCCTACCCAAAGAACTTAGTATAAAACTTTGGTCTAACCAATTTAGATTGGTAAGGGGTAGCTTTAGTTAGTTTCACTAAGCCAAATGTACCAAGTCGAACACATATGATTCTTCCTAGACATGCATAGACAGAGCTTCCCTAATCTACTATCATCCCAAACTTCTCTAGTACTATTTGCCAAGTTAAATTAGTTCCTAATTTTGCTAATCCTAATTACCCAACTGGGTAAACTATTATTTTAGAGGTGTCAATTAATTTTGTGTCTCCTCTTAAATTATTTGAACTTGGGTTTAAGTTTTAGGTTTACGTCGATTGGTTTTATAGTTGTAATAAACTTGATTGTAACTTGAGTTTAAATTAATTTGTAGTTAATTGTTTTAAGTTTAGTTTTTGAGTTTTATTTATTTGATTTCATTTTATTTTTTAGGTTTGAATTTAGCTTAATAGGTTTAATTTTTGATATTAAGATTGAGTTATTTGATAAAAGGCCAAGGCCTTAAGTAGATCCCAAAGTCAAGACTTTAGGGATTTTGGCACACAAGGTGCTTAAAGAAAATGCCGAGGCATTATATATTAGAAGTATTAAAACATAAGTAATTAAGATAAATCAGCTTATAAATCAGTATTTTATTTTTATCAGTGGCACAGTGCTGGACTCTTAGTTGTCCTTGGGTTGGGCTCCCATAGTCGTCCCTAGGTTTAGATAACCTAGTAAACCCTACTAGATTCGGGACTAGCTATCTCGGGTCTAGTTAGGGATGCGCGCATAGCAAGTACAGTTGTCGGGCCCAAGAAGAAGTTGATTATTATTTTGAAGTATTATTGTAACGACCCGCCTTCTACTGACTAGGCTGTAAGGCCGATCGTTACGTAATGCTGTGCTAAATTACTATTGCGGAAAATCTGGATTGATTAAAACTTTACTAAACTGATTACTGTAAAATCAGAACTTAATATTTTAGGTGTACCTAGGAGTTGTACACATGCTAGAGAAGGTAATCTATGCCTCTCGGATGTCCTGCTAGCTGTAATCAGGCATTTCAATCGATCCGTGAATCGATTGGGCTGTCGGATCGATCCAACTTGACACTGGCACGGAGAAATGCTCTGGATCGGTCGGCTGACCGATCCACAAGCCATCTACAAGCTATCTCGCTTCTGGATATGGCTGGATCGGTCTACCGACCGATCCAGGAGCACACTGATCGGTCGGTAGACCGATCCAGTGGCTCACTGATGGGTCGGCTGACCGATCAGTGAGCTTCTGCACCCACTGTTCGCATCTGGATCGGTCGGCTGACCGATCCATAAACTCTCTGTTCGCGATTGGATCGATCAGCTGACCGATCCAGTGGCACAACTCAACTCTGATCGATCCGTAGATCGATCGGAGTTTCTGATTTTGCACTGAAACTCTGATTTCAGCACTAGTTCGCGCCAAAACCTCACACAACGATTATACAATGCATGGAAAACATTCTAATATCCACTGACTAGCATTCTAACATGACATAGTGCAAGGTTTATTAATTCATAGCATTTAAACCACTAGAAATGCATAAATGTATCTTAAGAAAAGAAACTAAGTTCTTAATTTGCTAAACTTCCTAAGGATCTTCATTCCAGGTTCCTGCCACACACACCATCTCTGCATTGACCTCCAGCTTCCTCTGCTAGTCCATCTTCCCTTTACCTTTATCTGTAGTATAAGGGAAAATAGTATCTGTAAGCTTTAAGCTTAGTAAGAAACCATCTACCTCACTAAAAATATGCAACGATGCAAACATGTTTTTAAAGAATGCTATTTGAAAACATGCATTGAATTTGATAAAGCATGGCATACTGGAGTTACATGGCATAAACACTGAAACATGACATGCATAATAAAAACTAAGCATGGAGCTATCTCATGATATCAACTAGGAGAAAATAAGCAGAAACTGTAACTGAAACTGAGCTAAAACTGAGCTAGTGCTGATCTTAAACTATGATCATATAACTAGATTATGAGTTTGAAAGCTTTTATCGTAATAAGTGAAAATACATAATCATGTTGCTAGTGGGCCCGGCAACTGTACTTTGCTGTGCGCGCATCCCTAACTAGACCCGGGTTTGCAAGTCCCGAATTTAGTAGGGTTACTAGGTTGTCTGAACCTAGGGACGACTGTGGGAGCCCAACCCAATGGATATCTAATCCAGTACAGTGCCACTGAAAATAAAATACTGAATATAGCTACTAGTTGCTTATTTTGCTGTTTCTAGGTTATCTGAACCTGGAGGCGACTGTGGGAGCCCACCCATTGGACCGTAATCCCATGTAAGCTGAAACTAGACTAATATACTGATTTAAATGCTACTAATGCATTTAACTGAGCTGTTAAAAAAATATCTGAGGTGGTGTTTAGCTACACTAATCATTTTGTCGAACACTTGGTGTGCCTCAACTCTGCCCTCTAATAGGGAGACCACCTCTAGGCACCCGACAACGTCTAGAGCCTCCAACTGAAGGAGAATAACGTGTCTGGCCCATCTAGAGGTGCTCAACTAGATCCCTAATCTGCGAGGAGGGTTTAAACACACCCTGAGTGCCGAAAAATCTGCATATAGCTAAACTAAAGGCATGCAATCAAACGAAAGCTACTTATACTGCAGGTGAGGGGTTTCTTACCTCGTACGCTAATTTCCTTACAATTCTATTCGCTAAAATTCCAGTGGAGACGACCCCTTCGACAATCTTCTCGCGTCTATACGTTCCTCTCGCGAAGAAGAGCGTCCTCGTGCCGGAGTTGTCACCGGAAGATGACCTTGGGGCCCTAGGGAGGGAACCCTAGAGTTGGCGCCGAGAGGGAGAAGGAGAAGGGAGGGTTGCGGCGTGGCTAGGGTGAGGAAAGAAAGTTCACGGTGGAAAAATAATCTCCTCACTTAATAATTTCCCTATTTATATTTAGGAATTAATTTGCCCAACTCCAATATAAATTTAATTGATTCCCTTTCCTTTCAGCACGGCCCTGCTGGGTTCAACCGGTTACTTAAGCGGTCTAAAGGTTTAACGGATCCGAGGGGTCCCGGGTTCGATTCCCGCTTAAGCTATTTTGCTTTTCTAATTATTTTTGCTACTTCCGCTACTCTAAAAATTCCGGAAAAATATCTAAAAATTCCAGAATAATTATAGAATATTTCTAAAATAGTTTTGAGAATTTTCGGGTGTTACATTCCCCCATACCTTATAAAAAGTTCGTTCTCGAATTTAGAATAATTCTGGGTACTTCTGTCTCATGCTGGCTTCTGTTTCCCATGTTGCCTCTTCTGCTGTGTGACTGTGCCAAATAACTTTGACTAATGGTACTTCCTTGTTCCGTAATTTCTTAACTGCTCGGTCTATTATCTGAATAGGCCGACTGTCATAGCTGAGTGATATCTAGTATTTTTTTGTGCATAATTAGGCTCTTGAATTGAGTATTTTGCATCTTCTCATATGATTAATTCTTGTTTTATCTTATATCTTATGAGTTGAGAATTATTTAGAGCCTTGTTGCATTTTCTATATATTTCTTGTGGAATCTTATCTAATAATGGTACTTTATTTGTTTTGAAGGAATAGGCTCATTGGACTACAAGAATTTGGATTGGGCCCGATCCATTAAATGGAGCTTTCCTCTTGAGCTAACCCATGTCAAACCTTATCATCAAATCCCTAATTTTCCTCCTAAACTAAGCCCTAAACCAAATGCAAATCCCGGTTCAAACCTTGGTATAAAACCCAAAAGAATCGCGGATGAACAGTGGCTGCGTCTACTGTTCATCGTGCCAACGGCGATTTCCTCTCCGTGAGCGCGCGCGCAAGCCCCCGATTCCAGTGATAATCTCATCTTGAGTTCCAGATCCATAGAGGAAGATGCAAGGAAGCTGCTGATCTATTTCCTGAAGCTGGAGGCTTGCCAAAGAGGTCTCGACGGCAAGCTTTGCTGCGATTCAAATCTTCATTTCCGCCCCTGTTCGAACGGTGTTGACAACAGGAGATCATCAGCCATCATCGGGAAGAGTTAGAGAGGTCTCTCTAGTGTTTACCGACTTGATTCCAGCCGCAATCATCGATCCATCAGCAAGCAACAGCTGCTCACAGATTTGAATCACAGATCCAGATTTCAACAATTTCGCACAGATCTGAACTTGTGTTCTTCCAGAGAGGTTTCTTTGGCTAGGATCAGCGGGTTTTGGATCTGAACTCGGATCAGCTGCGTTCCCTTTTCTGCTTTTCTGGATTTTGCATTTGAGGTTTCAAGTGAGGACTCTTGTGTGACGACAAGAGTTGTGATTCAAGAATTGGTTGTGATTGGAATTGGTTTAGTTTTAATCCTGCATTTCATTACTGTTCTTAGCTACATCTAGATTTCGTTGATAGCACAGTTTATTGCATAGATTAGTTTCTTTCCAGAATTTTGCTTTCGATCCCTGTTCTGTAATGCAGAAATACCATCAAGTTTCTGATAGTGTAATCAGTTTTCAATCTTTGAATTTGATGCAGTAATTTAAAGAATCTGTTTAGTGTACTGAGTTGCTGATTTTATATTTGTTGCAGATTTTAATCCCTGTTCGTTGCTGCAGAATTTCCAGCATGTTTCTTTTAATGAAAGTAGTTTACAATCCTTGTTTTAGATGCAGTAATTTCAGTAGTTTATGTTGGATTAGTTAGTTTCTATTTGTGTTCGTTGATATAGCAATTTCAACAGATTTCTTTTAGTGTAATTAGTTTCTAACTTTGTTTCAAAGAAGAATGTTATCGTTTTATCATTAAAGAGTAGTTGTTGTTTGATTGCAATTGTTTTTGCTTGCTTAGAATTACTTGAATCGTTTCAATTTTGAGTAGTTGACAATTTTAGAGTATTGCTTTATTTTATTTACTTCTCTTCAGATTTAGTCATTAGAATTCTGCAGTTTACTGTTTTTGCATTTTGTTTCCTTAAGAACTTGATAACGAATTCCTTGTTTCTGCAAATTTGGACTGAGTAGTTATAGTGTTGTTACTCTAGATCTAATTTCTGCAATTCAATTTGGTTTAATTTGTTTCTTTAGCTGAGGATCTGAATTTTTGATTCTACAACTTTTATTTCTAAAGTTACAATTCAGATTTCGAGTTCTGCAATCTAACTTTGTTTCAGAATTTTTGCATGCTTGTTTTGAAATTAATTCCTGTAAATTTCTGTATTAGCATTCAACTTAGATTCTAAAATTCTCTGTTAACTTTGATTTCAGATTTTAATAACTTGCGTAGATTCAATTCTACTACGTTGAAAGTTGTTCTGCAAGGTTTTTAGTTGAAAAGTGGTTGAGTTATTCACTTAGATTTAATTTCTGCATTTAAGCACACTTCATTTCTCTGCCATTATCTTTGTTAGTTGGCACTTCTTCCTTTATCTAGGATTTAGTTCAAAAACATAGATTTGGATCTAAATCAAGCACTCACTTGCTAGGTTCCTTGAGAAATCGACTTGGGCCCTATGCTATGTCATATCTTTGAGTAGTTGAGGGGTTTCACACATTGAATTAATTTGAAGTTCATTCGTGACACTAGTTATGGACTTACCAAATTTTGGCGCCGTTGCCGGGGAACTTAGTAGAGTTTGTTTGTTTTTAGATTGTGCATAGTTTATCTTTTCTTTGTTTTCACTTTCTTGATTTTATTGTCTATCCACTTTTGTTCTAATAATTGATTTTTGGTGGTATGACCAGGTCTTCATGTGATAAGTTACTTGATATTGATCCGGAAATTGAAAGGACCTTCAGAGCTTTGAGAATTCAGGAGAAAATTTCAGAGGACTCAGGAAGTTCTTTATCATCTTCAGATACCCCCATGGCTGATCATAGTAGGACAATGAAGGAGCTTGCAGCTCCTGATGAGGCTTTCAAGTATTCATGTATCACTTACCCAACTTTAGCTGGTGATTTTGAGCTGAGATCAGGGTTGATTCATTTGCTTCCCAAATATCAAGGATTATCTGGAGAAGACCCAAACAGACATTTGCATGAATTCCATGTGGTTTGTTCAACCATGAAGCCACAAGGGATTTCAGAAGAGGATATCAAGCTAAGGGCTTTTCCATTTTCACTTACGGGAGTAGCAAAAGATTGGTTGTATTATTTGCCACCGGGATTTATTACTTCATGGATTGATATGAAGAAGGCTTTCTTGGAGAAATTCTTTCCAGCCTCAAGGACTGCAACTATTAGGAAAAGCATATGTGGGATTCAGCAAGTGGTGGGAGAGACATTATATGACTATTGGGAGAGATTTAAGAAATTATGTTCAAGTTGTCCTCAACACCAAATCAGTGAGCAGTTACTAGTCCAATACTTCTATGAGGGTTTATTACCTATGGACAGAAGTATGATAGATGCAGCAGCCGGAGGAGCTTTAGTGAACAAAACTCCAGAACAAGCACGGGAGCTAATTTCAAACATGGCTGAAAATTCACAGCAATTTGGAAGTAGAGCACTCACTACTAGAGGAGTTGGTGAAGTTCAAATGGTTTCTAATGAGCAAAAGGAGATAAAGAATTCATTGATGGAATTAACGACCTTGGTGAAACAATTAGCTTTGAACAATGCTATTCAACCTTCTGTTGAGCCGAATATGCAATTTCCATGTAAACAAAGCATAGTTTGTAGCATTTGTTCGAGTCAAGATCATCTTTCAGAACTTTGTCCAAATCTCCATCAAGATGAATCTTTGGCAGCATTCTCTAGAGCTCAGTTCCAACAAAAACATGACCCATATTCATCTACATATAATCCGGGTTGGAGAGATCATCCAAATTTGAAGTATGGCAATTCATTCTATCAACATCCATCTTCAAATCAGCATTTCAGCCACAATTCCAGTAATTTCCAGCAACCTCAGCAAGGTTTCCAGCAGCATAATCAGAATTTCCAGCAAGGTTTTCAGCATCATTACCAACCTGCAAATCAATATCAGCAATCGTATCAGCCTTATCAGCAATTTCAGAATCAGAATCAGAATCAGAATCAGCATTATCAATCTCAAAATCAGAATTTCTAGCAAGCAATTCCAGCACTTCCAGCACCTACAAGGATGAGTTTAACTCAAGGAGGTTCCAATAATGCTTCAAATTCAGATCCACAGCAAGCTAGATTGGAGGAATTAATGCAGCAAATTCTTCAGCAACAACAAAATCAAGAAAGGCAGATTGGGCAATTGGCTTCTAGCATTAATCAAATTCAAGCTCAGGGATCGAGTCAATTGCCATCTCAAACAATTCCGAATCCTAAAGGGAACGTTAGTGCATTAACTTTAAGGAGTGGGAGAAAAATTTCAGAATCTTCAAGAGGAAGAGCTGCTGCTGAAAATTTTTCAGAAATCCAGCCATCCAGTTTCAGCAATGAAGAACTTCCAGAAGTGCAGAATGTGCCAGTTTCAAGTTCTAATCCAATTCACATTGATCCATACGGTTTGGAACATTCACAAGGAGGTGGAAATCTGATGCCAGATTTTTCCAGCAACTCTTGTCCAGCTGAACATTTTCCAGCAGCAACTCCAGAAAGCAGCAAATCTGGAAATGCAGGATTTCAGAATTCAGAGCAGAGCATTCCATTGCCTTTCCCTCAACGCAAAGTTCAACCAAGGAAGAATGTAGAGGAGGAAAAAGCAAAGGAATTCCAAGAGCTTGTGGATGTATTCAGCAAGGTGGAAGTAAATGTTCCGTTACTCACAATGATCAAGCAAATTCCAAAATATGCAAAATTTTTGAAGGATCTTTGTGTGCACAAGAAGAAATTGAAGGGGAATGAGTTAATTAGCATGGGAAAGAATGTGTCTGCACTTCTTCAAACAGTTCCTCAGAAATGCGAAGATCCTGGAGTTTTTACGGTTCCTTGTGAGATTGGGAGTAATCTATTTAAAGATGCCATGCTGGATTTGGGAGCTTCAATTAATGTGATGCCAAAATCAGTTTTTCAAACTTTAGGCATTGGACCATTACAACCTACAGGAGTAGTCATTCAGTTAGCTGACCGCAGTCAGACTCACCCAGCTGGAGTTATTGAAGATGTATTGGTGAAAGTGAGAGAACTTATCTTTCCTGCAGACTTTTATATCCTTGACATGGAGGGAGACTATCTGGCCAATAGATCTCCACTCATTCTAGGACGACCATTTTTGAAGACTGCAAGGACCAAGATTGATGTTCATGCGGGCACACTTTCTATGGAGATAGGAGACACAGTGGTCCAATTCAGTATTTTTGACGCTATGAAACATCCTAGAGAGGATCATTCAATTCTTAGTTTGGATATTTCAGAGGAGCTGGATATTGGAGATTTCTTTTCAGTGATTGATTCAGATTCAGAAGTTGCAGAGGGTGGTATAGGTGATTTTTTGTTTTCAGAAGAGGAGGATATTTCAGCCTTGGGTGTGGATGATGAGTCTTGTGGAGTATATCCGAGTGAGAGAAATAATTTATGCGCAGGGGATTGCTTAGGAGAAGCTCTATCCCTAGGATCGCCCAGAGAAGAGAAATTATGCGTAGGGGATTGCTTAGGAGAAGCATTACCCCTAGGATCGCTTTCAGTTGACCAGACACAAGATGAGTTGAAGCCATTGCCGCCACACTTGAAGTATGCTTATTTAGGAGAGAACCAGCAGCTACCTGTCATCATTGCTCAGAATCTAGAACCAGAACAAGAAAGCAGATTATTAGAGATTTTGAGGCAGCACAAGAAGGCCATTGGATGGACTTTAGCAGATATTCCTGGTATCAGTCCTTCTATTTGCATGCACAGGATTTATTTGGAGGAGGATGTGAAATCAGTGAGACAGCCCCAGAGGAGACTTAACCCACTGATCCTTGATGTAGTAAAGAAAGAGGTGACTAGACTTCTACAGGCAGGTATCATTTACCCTATTTCTGACAGTAAGTGGGTAAGTCCCATCCATGTGGTTCCAAAGAAATCAGGGGTGACAGTTGTGACTAATGAAGAGAATGAGTTAGTGCCCACCAGAGTGAAAAATTCTTGGAGAGTTTGTGTGGATTATAGGAAGTTGAACCAAGCAAGTAGAAAGGACCACTACCCCCTACCTTTTATTGACCAGATGTTGGAAAGACTAGCGGGGAAATCGCATTATTGCTTCCTAGATGGATACACTGGATATTTTCAGATTTGCATCAATCCAGAGGATCAGGAGAAGACCACCTTCACTTGCCCTTTCGGTACATTTGCCTACAGACGGATGCCATTTGGATTATGCAACGCTCCAGGAACTTTTCAGCGATGCATGGTAAGTATTTTTGGTGATTTATTAGAGCACTGCA
Organism: Zingiber officinale; assembly: GCF_018446385.1. Classification (NCBI taxonomy): domain Eukaryota; kingdom Viridiplantae; phylum Streptophyta; class Magnoliopsida; order Zingiberales; family Zingiberaceae; genus Zingiber; species Zingiber officinale. Next base: position 112,575,274 of record NC_056002.1, on the reverse strand, counting down.
TGGAGGTTTTCATGGATGATTTTTCTGTATATGGTTCATCATTTGATGCATGTCTAGAAAATTTGTCTAGGGTTTTAGATAGATGCATTGAGACTGACTTGGTACTTAATTTTGAAAAATGTCATTTTATGGTTGAGCATGGTATTGTTTTAGGACACATAGTCTCTAAGAGAGGTATTGAGGTAGATCCTGCTAAAGTTAGCGCTATATCTTCTTTATCTTACCCCGCATGCGTGCGGGATGTTCGAGCTTTTCTTGGCCATGCAGGATTCTACAGGAGATTTATTAGGGACTTCAGTAAGATTGCTCTTCCACTGTCTCAGTTGCTTCAAAAAGATGTGGAGTTTCAGTTTGATCAGAGGTGTAAGGAAGCTTTTCAGAGATTGAAGGAGGCTTTAATTTCTGTACCTATCATTAGACCACCAGATTGGGCTTTACCCTTTGAGTTGATGTGTGATGCTTCGAATTTTGCCATTGGGGCGGTACTTGCACAGAGAGTAGAGAGAGCACCACATGTGATCTGTTATGCATCGAAGACCTTAGATTCGGCTCAAGCAAATTACACCACGACAGAAAAAGAGCTTCTTTCCATTGTTTTTGCTTTAGATAAATTTCGATCATATTTACTTTGTTCTCACGTGGTTGTATTTTCTGATCATGCAGCATTGAAGTTTCTCCTCAAGAAGCCAGATGCTAAGCCCAGATTGATTAGATGGATGCTTCTCCTCCAGGAGTTTGATTTGGAGATTCGTGATAGGAGTGGGAAGGAGAACTTGGTTGCAGATCATTTGAGCAGAATTGAAGGGGATTTGGACCATACGGCTATTGATGATGACTTTAGAGATGAGCAACTCTTCAGGGTGCATGGTGAGTCTCCATGGTATGCAGATCTGGTTAATTTTTTAGTAGGTAATGTTTTTCCTGCACAATTTTCAAAAGCTCAAAAGGACAAATTGAAAAGTGATTCAAAATATTATGTGTGGGATGATCCTTATCTGTGGAAATTTTGTAGTGATCAGATTATTAGGAGATGCATACCTGATTTTGAGTTCCAGTCTGTACTGGCATATTGTCATTCATTTGAGTGTGGGGGACATTTCGGACCACAGCGGACTGCAAGAAAAGTTTTGGAGTGTGGATTGTACTGGCCCACCCTTTTTCGTGATGCCTATGTTTTTTGTAGATCATGTGATAAATGTCAACGAACTGGGAACATAGGACCTAGAAATGAAATGTCTCAACATTTTTTGCTATTTTGTGAGGTCTTTGATGTGTGGGGTATTGATTTCATGGGTCCATTTCCTGTCTCTTTTGGATTTTCATATATTTTGTTGGCAGTTGATTATGTTTCCAAATGGGTGGAGGCTATCCCCACCAGGACTGATGATTCTTCAGTTGTTGTTAGTTTTGTCAGGACACATATTTTCTGCAGATTTGGCGTGCCCAGGGCAATAATCAGTGATCAAGGGTCACATTTTTGTAACAAACGCATGAAGGCTATGTTGAGCAGATATGGAGTTTCACATAGAATTTCTACTCCCTATCATCCCCAAACAAATGGACAAGCAGAAGTATCAAATAGAGAAGTGAAGTCAATTTTGGAGAAAACAGTGAGACCTGACAGGAAAGATTGGAGTAAGAGATTAGATGATGCACTTTGGGCTTACAGGACAGCTTTCAAAACACCCATAGGGATGTCTCCATATAGGATGGTGTATGGTAAAGCTTGTCACCTTCCAGTGGAAATTGAACATAGAGCATTTTGGGCAGTGAAAGCTTGTAATTTTGATGCTAGCACAGCTGGAGAAGAGAGGAAATTACAACTCCAAGAACTTGAAGAAATTAGACTAGAGGCATTTGAGAACTCAAGGATCTACAAAGAAAAGACCAAGAATTTTCATGACAAGCACATTATAGGGAAGGAGTTCAAAATTGGTGACAAAGTGCTTTTGTATAAATCCCAGCTTAAATTGATGAAAGGCACATTGAAATCTCGTTGGGAAGGGCCCTTTAGTGTGACTAACATTTTCCCCTATGGAGTCTTGGAGATAAAGGAAGAGTCTACTGATCGGAAATTCAAAGTGAATGGACATAGGCTAAAGATATTTCATGAAGGAGCAAATGGGATGGTGATGCAAGAAATGAACAGTACCGAGGCCATCTATCCAATGTGAAAGGGAAGTCTTGTTATTTCTCATTATTTCTTGTCTTCGAAGATATAAATGTCTTTACATATTTACATGAATAATTCACTTGTTCGTTTTAGTAGTCTTTATGTTTTCTAATAATGAATTTGGTCATAGTGAATAAGATATCATCATTTGGTGGCCGGTTTAACTTCTTAGTTTTCTTAGTAGTTTTACTTTCACATATAATAATTCAAATTTTAGGAATCATGTCCCTATAAAAACCATTGAATCAAATTTGGTAGTTTTGGGTTAATAATTGGTACCCCCCTTACACTTCTTTATATCATTTCAGAGGTTTTAAAATAGAGTTACATTTGAACATGAAGTTTCAAGTCTTTGTTGCATAAATGAATTCTAGGCTTGCGTAAGGTTAACATTTAGTGATGGATTCTAATTGATAATTTGAGATAATAACTTTTGCTTGCCTAGTGAGAATTGAGCCTACTTGTGTGATGCGCTGATGGTTTTTGTCACTCTAGAACTTGCTTGAATCTTTTCAATATTCCACTTGATCAGAGATTAAATCATTTGAATGAAGGTTATTCCAATTCCCCACTAGTTTTCACTAATTGTCTTTTCTTATATCATCATATCATTTATCTTTCCCTTGTTTTATTTTCTTGGATATGGTTACATGGGATGTTGTGTGATGCTTTTATTTTGACCGAGACGCCAAAAATTTAAGTGTGGGGGAGATATTTAGTCTTTGATTCAGCAGAAGTAATCATTTACAGCAAATGAAGGACCTGTTTTAAGGGAAGAAAGTTATGATTTCAATTTATGGAATAATCAGCATCAAGATTTGGATAAAAAGCATAACTCAGATTCTGGAATTTACCATTTTGTGAAGAAGAAATGAAGTGCTGGTACTTAATATGAAAAACATTCTGCTGATACTGAATTGCTAAAGCTGAAAAATGATGTACAGTTTCTGAAATTTTCAAAAACTGCACCTTAATTCCAAATTGCTGCAGAAGCATAATTCGTGTTCAATCTGTGCAGAATTGGAATGGAATTCTCAAGCAAATTGGAATGGAATGTCAACTGTTTAAGACATCAGATTAGCAAATTGAAAAAAAAAATGGTGGAAATGCAGAAATTGGTAGCTGAATTTTGGATTTGGCCAGCTGCATTCAGTGAAGTTGTAATGCATTGGAAGGAAGTTACAGTAGAATTCTATTTCTGAAATTGAAATCTATGGTTGCAGAATTCAGAAATGGCTTCATTTGGTTTAAACTTATGGTTGCAGAAATCTATAGAAGGTTGCTGCTGTTTGTGTTTGCACATCATGTTTTTCAGTAGTCAGAGGTGATATTGATAGTTTCAGACAGAGCTGGAATTTAGTATCAAGGTGTATCGCAAATCTGATGCAGCATTTCAATGACTGAAACGTTCAAGGGAAGCCTTGCAAGATGCAGAAACGAATGGTATTTCAGATTTGTCATGTCCATTTTGATCTCGAGAAACTGAATACATGTGTGCAGGGAACAGTGGCCAGTTGAGAAATTGGATGAAGGCTAATCTGTGCGGAATCGGATATAAAAAAAATTGATCAAGAGGCAGCAATGCAGAAACAAAAACAGAATTGCAGGAACTGGAAAAAAAAACACAGAAATGTATTCAGTTTTGTGCAGAAACACAAAAATGCAGATTTGTGCAGAGTTGCAAAAGCTGAGAGCTGTTAGCTGAAGTTGAAATATATTCAGTTTAATTGATTCTTAAGTGCTGAGGGAATGAAATGGGACAAATAAGATTAGAGAAAAGAGGGCACAGATATTATTCCTCAGATGGAAACATATGCAAGGACTGTTAATCACAGAAATGTGATGTTATTTGCAGGAATGTGCAAGACTGCATACTGAGTTTTAGACATCAATTAGTTGAGCTTGATTGGATCAAATGAGAAGATAGTCTTTTGAAGGTTCAAGTTCAAACAGTTCGGGAAGGTTAAGAGCAATTAAACAGAAACAGAATGTTCAGAATTTCAGCTAATAGTCATTTCTGTGCCAATTTGGGGATTAAGTTGTAACCATCTAGAATTGCTGAAACTTGTAATTCTGTGAAGTATGCATCAATAGGGATCACAAGAAGCTAAATGAAAAGGAGTTGAGATTTTAGGGAAGCTAAATGATGTGTAGTTGGTACAAAGTCAGGGCTGTAGAGGAAATTTAGAAATACACTAAAATCAGCTACATGTTATCAAGCTACTGGATACCTGAAAAGCATGATGCAGCTGTTGTTTGATTGTGGTGAAATAATGATCTTGTTTCTTTATAATTTGCATGGTTTTTAGACTTTAAAATGGTCACAAAACAGAAACGTGAGCTGAAACTGGGAACTAAGATTTTCAGCAAGGAATGCAGAATTTTCCACACTATCTCTGAGCAGAATCTGTAAGCTATCAGGAATTTGTTGTTTTTGATATAGAATGGATGGAATCAACAGCATGTAATGGCTGAATCAAATTACAGCTTAACCAAATGAGTGAAAGAAACTTTGGAGCCACCTGCAGAACCAAATCTGTTTTGGCTGAATCAACAGCATGTAAGTTCTGAAAAATTGTTGAATCTGCAGATTTAAAGAGGGAATGAAGGATATAGCAAGGAAATGTGCCAACTTTCGAATTCAAAGCAGAATGCTGGAAACATATGTGAGACCAACAAGGGAAGTGCTAATTGAAGTATCTGCCATGAGTAAAATCTGCAAAAACATTGATCAAGACTAAGAGTACAGAATTGGAAGCCATGGCTGAAAATTAGTTTCACATAGCATCCTAACTCCATGTCTTCCACTTCTACTTCAACCTCTGTTCTTTAACTTGCCTTCCTAATTCTAATGCTTCCATTTGCTTTTGCTTTTGTTTTCCTTTATACTTTCAATGAACCTTCATAAGGATGTATTTTAATATCTGTGATGGAGGTGAGAATTAGATGAAGAGCAAGCATATGGTGGTGCTTTTGCCATAAGTAGCTTGAGTGATCTCTACCATTACATGAATTTGAGAATTAGGATGAGAGCCACTGAAAACTACCATGTGAGGACTAGTTGTGTTATTATTTTCATTTTATTCATGATGGATGAAATCATTGAGTGATTAACCGAAGTAAGAATGGAGTTCATGATTGTTTGAGTTTTTGAAACTTCATGATGTTAGGTGACTTCTTTTTACTATCTTCTGAATATGATTAAGAAAGGTAAGGGGGGTGAAACCTCGGTCATTACTTTAGTTTGTTTACTTGCCCGGGACGAGCAGAAAGATTAAGTGTGGGGGAGTTGATATCTAGTATTTTTTTGTGCATAATTAGGCTCTTGAATTGAGTATTTTGCATCTTCTCATATGATTAATTCTTGTTTTATCTTATATCTTATGAGTTGAGAATTATTTAGAGCCTTGTTGCATTTTCTATATATTTCTTGTGGAATCTTATCTAATAATGGTACTTTATTTGTTTTGAAGGAATAGGCTCATTGGACTACAAGAATTTGGATTGGGCCCGATCCATTAAATGGAGCTTTCCTCTTGAGCTAACCCATGTCAAACCTTATCATCAAATCCCTAATTTTCCTCCTAAACTAAGCCCTAAACCAAATGCAAATCCCGGTTCAAACCTTGGTATAAAACCCAAAAAGAATCGCGGATGAACAGTGGCTGCGTCTACTGTTCATCGTGCCAACGGCGATTTCCTCTCCGTGAGCGCGCGCGCAAGCCCCCGATTCCAGTGATAATCTCATCTTGAGTTCCAGATCCATAGAGGAAGATGCAAGGAAGCTGCTGATCTATTTCCTGAAGCTGGAGGCTTGCCAAAGAGGTCTCGACGGCAAGCTTTGCTGCGATTCAAATCTTCATTTCCGCCCCTGTTCGAACGGTGTTGACAGCAGGAGATCATCAGCCATCATCGGGAAGAGTTAGAGAGGTCTCTCTAGTGTTTACCGACTTGATTCCAGCCGCAATCATCGATCCATCAGCAAGCAACAGCTGCTCACAGATTTGAATCACAGATCCAGATTTCAACAATTTCGCACAGATCTGAACTTGTGTTCTTCCAGAGAGGTTTCTTTGGCTAGGATCAGCGGGTTTTGGATCTGAACTCGGATCAGCTACGTTCCCTTTTCTGCTTTTCTGGATTTCGCATTTGAGGTTTCAAGTGAGGACTCTTGTGTGACGACAAGAGTTGTGATTCAAGAATTGGTTGTGATTGGAATTGGTTTAGTTTTAATCCTGCATTTCATTACTGTTCTTAGCTACATCTAGATTTCGTTGATAGCACAGTTTATTGCATAGATTAGTTTCTTTCCAGAATTTTGCTTTCGATCCCTGTTCTGTAATGCAGAAATACCATCAAGTTTCTGATAGTGTAATCAGTTTTCAATCTTTGAATTTGATGCAGTAATTTAAAGAATTTGTTTAGTGTACCGAGTTGCTGATTTTATATTTGTTGCAGATTTTAATCCCTGTTCGTTGCTGCAGAATTTCCAGCATGTTTCTTTTAATGAAAGTAGTTTACAATCCTTGTTTTAGATGCAGTAATTTCAGTAGTTTATGTTGGATTAGTTAGTTTCTATTTGTGTTCGTTGATACAGCAATTTCAACAGATTTCTTTTAGTGTAATTAGTTTCTAACTTTGTTTCAAAGAAGAATGTTATCGTTTTATCATTAAAGAGTAGTTGTTGTTTGATTGCAATTGTTTTTGCTTGCTTAGAATTACTTGAATCGTTTCAATTTTGAGTAGTTGACAATTTTAGAGTATTGCTTTGTTTTATTTACTTCTCTTCAGATTTAGTCATTAGAATTCTGCAGTTTACTGTTTTTGCATTTTGTTTCCTTAAGAACTTGATAACGAATTCCTTGTTTCTGCAAATTTGGACTGAGTAGTTATAGTGTTGTTACTCTAGATCTAATTTCTGCAATTCAATTTGGTTTAATTTGTTTCTTTAGCTGAGGATCTGAATTTTTGATTCTGCAACTTTTATTTCTAAAGTTACAATTCAGATTTCGAGTTCTGCAATCTAACTTTGTTTCAGAATTTTTGCATGCTTGTTTTGAAATTAATTCCTGCAAATTTCTGTATTAGCATTCAACTTAGATTCTAAAATTCTCTGTTAACTTTGATTTCAGATTTTAATAACTTGCGTAGATTCAATTCTACTACGTTGAAAGTTGTTCTGCAAGGTTTTTAGTTGAAAAGTGGTTGAGTTATTCACTTAGATTTAATTTCTGCATTTAAGCACACTTCATTTCTCTGCCATTATCTTTGTTAGTTGGCACTTCTTCCTTTATCTAGGATTTAGTTCAAAAACATGGATTTGGATCTAAATCAAGCACTCACTTGCTAGGTTCCTTGAGAAATCGACTTGGGCCCTATGCTATGTCATATCTTTGAGTAGTTGAGGGGTTTCACACATTGAATTAATTTGAAGTTCATTTGTGACACTAGTTATGGACTTACCACTGAGGTCTTCGCGGATCTGTACCAACTGGGGCTCAATCACCTGAGTGGCATCTGGGGTATGCTTCTTCAGCTTAGAGACATGAAATACATTGTGGACAGCTGACATTTCCTGGGGTAGCTCTAGCTCATATGCTACCTTGCCCACTCTTCTGCTAATAAGGTATGGTCCCACATATCGGGGACTTAGCTTGCCCTTTTTCCCAAAATGCATTACTCCCTTCATGGGAGCCACTCTGAGGAATACTGAATCCCCAACTGAAAACTCTAGAGGTCTGCGCCGTGTATCAGTATAGCTTTTCTGGCGGCTCTGAGCTGTCTCTATCCTCTGGCGGATCTGCTGTATAGCTGCTGTGGTATCTGCCACTAGTTCTTTCTGTTCACCACTCTCATACCAGCAGATTGGAGATCTACACCTCCGCCCATAGAGAGCCTCATAAGGTGCCATACCGATAGTGGCCTGATAGCTGTTGTTGTATGCAAATTCTGCTAGACTCAGATATTTGCACCAACTTCCTTTGAAATCTAGGGCACATGCTCGGAGCATATCTTCGAGTACTGATTTACTCGCTCCATCGGTCCGAGGATGGAAGGCCGTGCTAAACTTCAACTTCGTGCCCAAAGCTGACTGTACACACTCCCAGAAGTGTGATGTGAATCTGCTATCTCTGTCTGATATAATGGTTCGTGGGACTCCATGTAATCTAACGATCTCCTTGAGATACAACTGAGCTAGCTGTTCCATGGAGTAGGATATCCTGATAGCTAAGAAGTGGGCTGATTTGGTCAATCTGTCGACTATTACCCAGATGGTATCAAAACCACTCGTGGTTCTGGGTAATCCCACTATGAAGTCCATAGAAATGTCTTCCCACTTCCATTCCGGAATCTGAATAGGCTGCAAGACTCCTCCTGGTCGCTGATGTTCTGCCTTAACCCTCTAACAGGTTAGGCAGGTGCTGACATATCGAGCGATGTCTCTCTTCATCCCAGGCCACCAAAAATGTTTCTTTAAGTCCTGGTACATTTTGGTGGAGCCTGGATGCATCGCATAGGGAGTCTTGTGAGCCTCATCTAAAATCTTCCTTATGAGTTCTTCCTGATCTGGAACACATAATCTGTCGCTAAAGTACAACACCCCGCTATTTGATATTCTGAACTCTCCACCTTCTGATTCTGCTAAGCCTTGCTTGATCCTCTGAATTTCAGGATCCTGCTCCTGAGCTGTCTGGATGTCACCAAGCAAGGTAGACTCTAATGTCATAGTAGAGAGCTGTCCGACTATGAGTTCGAGACCGAAATCTGTGATCTCTTTCTGTAGGGGTGGTGACATGGCTGCTAGAGATAATAAGGTAGCACTGGACTTTCTGCTAAGTGCATCTGCTACCCTATTTGCTTTTCCTGGGTGGTAGAGGATGTCTATGTCGTAGTCTTTGACCAGCTCTAGCCATCTGCGCTGGCGCATATTCAGATCCTTCTGAGTGAAGAAGTACTTCAGACTCTGATGATCTGTATACACTCTGCACTGAGCTCTATACAAGTAATGTCTCCAAATCTTGAGAGCGAACACCACTGCTGCAAGCTCAAGGTCATGAGTAGGATAGTTCTTCTCATAATCCTTGAGTTGTCTGGAGGCGTAGGCGATTACCTTGTCATCTTGTATCAGTACTGCTCCTAGTCCCAACTTAGAGGCATCACTATATATGTCAAAGCTATCTGCGTTCTCTGGTAGCGTCAGAATAGGTGCACTGGTCAATCTCCTTTTCAGCTCGCTGAAACTGTTCTCACAGCCCTCTGTTCACTGATATTTTCTGTTCTTTCTGGTAAGAGCTGTCAGTGGGGAGGCTATCCTGGAGAAGTCCTCTACGAATTTCCTGTAGTAACCTGCTAATCCCAGAAAGCTTCTGATTTCACTGGCGTTCTTGGGTCTTTTCCAGTTGCTCACAGCTTCTATCTTACTGGGGTCTACCATAATATCATCTTTTGAGATGACGTGACCCAGGAAGGACACCTGATCTAACTAAAATTCACATTTTGTGAACTTGGTGTATAGCTGATTCTGCTGAAGGGTCTGCAATACTGTTTTCAGGTGCTCTGCGTGTTCTTCCTGAGTTCTGGAATAGATAAGAATGTCATCGATGAACACGATAACAAACTTATCTAAATATTCTCTGAATACCCTGTTCATAAGGTCTATGAAAGTAGCTGGAGCATTTGTCACGCCAAATGACATGACTACGAACTCGTAATGTCCGTATCTAGTCCTGAATGCTGTCTTGTGTATGCCCCCTTCTTTAACCTTCACCTGATGATAACCTGATCTGAGGTCTATCTTAGAGAACACTGCTGCTCCCTTTAGCTGATCAAACAGGTCATCTATTCTGGGAAGAGGATACCTGTTCTTGATTGTCTATACACAGACGCATGCTCCCGTCCTTCTTCTTCACGAACAATACAGGCGCTCCCCATGGTGAGTGACTAGGGCGTATGAAGCCTTTGTCAAGCAGCTCCTGTAATTGCTCATGAAGTTCTTTCAGTTCTGCTGGGGCCATGCGATAAGGCGCTTTGGAGATCGGATTGGTACCGGGAATGAGCTCTATCTCAAATTCAATCTCCCTGTCTGGTGCTAATCCTGGTAACTCTTCAGGGAAGACTGCTGGGTAGTCACATACGACTCGGACCTCTGCTAGCTGTTGGTCCTTGTCCTGGCTGGTACTGACTATGTGTGCTAAGAATCCCGTACATCCTGAATCCAATAATTTCTGTGCCTTCATAGTTGAGAGAAATTTCTTGGCTTTTCTCTTGGGTTCTCCGATAAACTCGAACTGTGCTTCTGCTTCAGGTTGGAATACGACTTTCTGCTTACGGCACTCGATGGAGGCACCGTATCTGATCAAGAAGTCCATTCCAAAAATGACATCGTAGTCAGTCATATTTAGCACGATCAGATCACAGAAGAGTTCTCTGTCTTCTATAATGACTGGCACTGCTCTGAGCCAGTGCGTGGATGCCATAATTTCTCCTGAAGGCAGTGTCGTCAGAAACTGACTACTGAGTACCTCTGGAGGTATTGCTAACTTCTCGGCAAATGCCCTGGATATATATGAATGGGTTGCCCCAGTATCGAATAAGACAGTTGTATTTTGCTGTAAAATACTAATCTGACCTATAACAACTGTCGAGGCATTTGCTGCGTCCTCTCTGGTGAGTGAGTATATCCTCGCATTGGTCATAGATGGAGGGGCTTCTAACCTGCCCTGGCTGATATGTGGACCATCTAAAGCGGCCTGCATCTGATGTAACTGAGCTGGCTGGCCTCCATACTGAATCGGCTGTAGCTGAGGAAGACTGGTCTTGCTTGGACACTTCTTGGCCATATGCCCTTCCTGTCCGCATTCAAAGCATCCTCGTGTGCCCTTATGACAAACTCCAAGGTGGAATTTCCCACATGTGGCACACTTTGGATAACTGGGCTGCTTGCTAGCTGGTCCTCCTTTTGGGTAACTCCCTGGTTTGCGATTGTTGCTGGAGTTCCCTTTCCAGTTAGAGCCATGGGAGCTGTGGCCCTGCTGTTTCTGAGTGCCTGAGCCTCCTTGACCTTTAGCTTCTGAGAGGACTTGCTTCTGCTGCTTGATGCTATTCTGGTAATGCTCAGTGATTAGAGCACTGCTCACTAGCTCTTCTGTGGTTTGTGGCCTATGAACGCCACCAGCCACATTCATTGCTATTTCCAGCCTCAGCATCTTGAGCATCAACTGGATTCGTTCCCTTTCTGTGCTGACTAGTTCAGGGCATAGACGAGCTAATCTATTGAATTTCTTCACGGCTTCCTCAACTGATAGGTTGCCATGACGAAACTCAGTGAACTCGTCGTAGTGGCGGTTGGTGACCCGTATGTGAAAGAACTCCTCAAAGAATTCCTTCTCGAAGTCAGCCCATGTCATCTGGTTCACTGGGCGCTTCGCTCTGATTCTCTCCCACCACATGCGTGCATCTCCTATCAGACAGAAGGAGGCGCACTTCACCTTCTCATGTTCTGGCCAGTCCAGAAGCTCCATCGTACTTTCCAGTGTTTTGAACCATGCCTGAGCATCCCATGGTTCACTGCTGCTTGAGAAATTCTCTGGCTTGACTCTCTGCCACTAGATCAGATAGGCTTCTCTCTGCGCTCCTGCTGCTGGGGCTACTGGTGCCGTAGGCTGGACTGGTGGAACCTCTAAGATCAGCCTTTAAGGTGGCTATTTCCTGTTGCTGTTCAGCTAGCTGTTGCTGTAACTGAGCCACTAGTGCTGTAAGCTCTGGGGGAGGCACTGAACTGCCTACCTCATGTTGGGGCTCAGTAGCTGGTGCCCTTCTAGCTGGGCGTCCTCGTGCCATTTCTAAAGACATAGAGGATATACATACTAAGGCAATCATGTTTATATAACTACTATCACTATCATGTTAGGTACTATCATCAATCAACATGCTACAGTATCTATAAACATGAAAGAAAGAACATAATAAAGTGAGAGACGTTTCTTACTTGGAAGCTGTAGGTACAATGCTGATGTGTGTGTAGGAAGTATGGAACACTGCTCTGATACCACTTTGTAACAACCCGCCTTCTACTGACTAGGCTGTAAGGCCGATCGTTACGTAATGCTGTGCTAAATTACTATTGCGGAAAATCTGGATTGATTAAAACTTAACTAAACTGATTACTGTAAAATCAGAACTTAATATTCTAGGTGTACCTAGGAGTTGTACACATGCTAGGGAAGGTAATCTATGCCTCTCGGATGTCCTGCTAGCTGTAATCAGGCATTTCAATCGATCTGTGAATCGATTGGGCTGTCAGATCGATCCAGTGATCGATCCAACTTGACACTGGCACGGAGAAATGCTCTGGATCGGTCGGCTGACCGATCCACAAGCCATCTACAAGCTATCTCGCTTCTGGATGTGGCTGGATCGGTCTACCGACCGATCCAGGAGCACACTGATCGGTCGGTAGACCGATCCAGTGGCTCACTGATCGGTCGGCTGACCGATCAGTGAGCTTCTGCACCCACTGTTTGCATCTGGATCGGTCGGCTGACCGATCCATAAACTCTCTGTTCGCGACTGGATCGATCAGCTGACCGATCCGGTGGCACAACTCAACTCTGATCGATCCGTAGATCGATCGGAGTTTCTGATTTTGCACTGAAACTCTGATTTCAGCACTAGTTCGTGCCAAAACCTCACACAACGATTATACAATGCATGGAAAACATTCTAATATCCACTGACTAGCATTCTAACATGACATAGTGCAAGGTTTATTAATTCATAGCATTTAAACCACTAGAAATGCATAAATGTATCTTAAGAAAAGAAACTAAGTTCTTAATTTGCTAAACTTCCTAAGGATCTTCATTCCAGGTTCCTGCCACACACATCATCTCTGCATTGACCTCCAGCTTCCTCTGCTAGTCCATCTTCCCTTTACCTTTATCTGCAGTATAAGGGAAAATAGTATCTGTAAGCTTTAAGCTTAGTAAGAAACCATCTACCTCACTAAAAACATGCAACGATGCAAACATGTTTTTAAAGAATGCTATTTGAAAACATGCATTGAATTTGTTAAAGCATGGCATGCTGGAGTTACATGGCATAAACACTGAAACATGGCATGCATAATAAAAACTAAGCATGGAGCTATCTCATGATATCAACTAGGAGAAAATAAGCAGAAACTGTAACTGAAACTGAGCTAGTGCTGATCTTAAACTATGATCACATAACTAGATTATGAGTTTGAAAGCTATTATCGTAATAAGTGAAAATACATAATCATGTTGCTAGTGGGCCCGGCAACTGTACTTTGCTGTGCGCGCATCCCTAACTAGACCCGGGTTTGCAAGTCCCGAATTTAGTAGGGTTACTAGGTTGTCTGAACCTAGGGACGACTGTGGGAGCCCAACCCAATGGATATCTAATCCAGTACAGTGCCACTGAAAATAAAATACTGAATATAGCTACTAGTTGCTTATTTTGCTGTTTCTAGGTTATCTGAACCAAGAACTAGGTTATCTGAACCTAGAGGCGACTGTGGGAGCCCACCCATTGGACCGTAATCCCATGTAAGCTGAAACTAGACTAATATACTGATTTAAATGCTACTAATGCATTTAACTGAGCTGTTAAAAAAATATCTGAGGTGGTGTTTAGCTACACTAATCATTTTGTCGAACACTTGGTGTGCCCCAACTCTGCCCTCTAATAGGGAGACCACCTCTAGGCACCCGACAACGTCTAGAGCCTCCAACTGAAGGAGAATAACGTGTCTGGCCCATCTAGAGGTGCTCAACTAGATCCCTAATCTGCGAGGAGGGTTTAAACACACCCTGAGTGCCGAAAAATCTGCATATAGCTAAACTAAAGGCATGCAATCAAACGAAAGCTACTTATACTGCAGGTGAGGGGTTTCTTACCTCGTACGCTAATTTCCTTACAATTCTATTCGCTAAAATTCCAGTGGAGACGACCCCTTCGACAATCTTCTCGCGTCTATGCGTTCCTCTCGTGAAGAAGAGCGTCCTCGTGCCGGAGTTGTCACCGGAAGATGACCTTGGGGCCCTAGGGAGGGAACCCTAGAGTTGGCGCCGAGAGGGAGAAGGAGAAGGGAGGGTTGCGGCGTGGCTAGGGTGAGGAAAGAAAGTTCACGGTGGAAAAATAATCTCCTCACTTAATAATTTCCCTATTTATATTTAGGAATTAATTAGCCCAACTCCAATATAAATTTAATTGATTCCCTTTCCTTTCAGCACGGCCCTGTTGGGTTCAACCGGTTACTTAAGCGGTCTAAAGGTTTAACGGACCCGAGGGTTCCCGGGTTCGATTCCCGCTTAAGCTATTTTGCTTTTCTAATTATTTTTGCTACTTCCGCTACTCTAAAAATTCCAGAAAAATATCTAAAAATTCCAGAATAATTATAGAATATTTCTAAAATAGTTTTGAGAATTTTCGGGCGTTACAATTATAAGTATAAGTTTTTGAACAAAAGAAATAAACTTCACATAAGTTTAAAATTCAGCAAGTTTAGCTTTCTTATATACTGACATGTTGTTTAGATTTGCTTACATGTTTAGTATTTCAGTATGCTATGTTTCATTTGCTATTAGATGAGCATTCAGTTTCCAGATTTCTTTCAGTTTACATGCATACTCGAGTTTTGTGAGTTAGATAGCGCTTACTAAGCAAATTTTGCTTATAGTTGCATTTCCTCTTACTGCAGATAAAGGAAAGGAAAAGTTATAGCAAAGGAAGGCGACAAGGAGGTGCGAATGGATGTGTGATACCTGGACTATAAAAGCCTTGGGACCTGGCATAAGAATTTATTAAGATTGCCATTTATTAAGAATGTATTAGATGAGTCATTTAGTCTTCCGCTGCTAGTTAATTGTATGTTTTGAGTTCTCCGAGAGTTTTAGGAATTTCTATCAACATATGAACAAGGATAGTTAAGTAAAGTTAGTAGTCCAGTAGCGCTCCGCCCTCATAGTCTAGTAGTAAGGAGGGTGGGGTGTTACAGTTGATGCTCTATTTTTTCGTGACTTAAACCATTCTCTCCTTCTCCTCTGCGTACGATGGCGGAGCTCGGGCAGAAAACGAAAGGGAGTTAGGGCATCATCTCCGGCGGCCGACCAAGGTCCTAGAAGCCCTTTTTGTTCGGTTGTGAGTCCAAGAATAAAGGTAAATACAGTTGGTATCAGAGCAGTTCCTATTCTCCAACATCACACATCAGCACCAACCTTACCGTCTTCAAGTAAGAAAGTATTTAATTTTTAGTATGCTTTTTTTTATTCTTTACAGTAAAGAGAAATCCTTAGAAGTATTAGATTATATGTACAGAATAGGGAGATGTTTAGAAGTGCTTATAAAGTTAAGAATTCTGCTTAGTTTCTTTTACATAACAAGATGTGTTCTGGGATGGTGGTATGATGCGGGGACCTAAGCCCAATGAGCGCGCCAGAATCAAACAAGATGTGTTCTGGGATGGTGGTATGATCCAGGGACCTAAGCCCGGTGAGCGCGCCAGAATCAAACAAGATATGTTCTGGGATGGTGGTATGATCTGGGGACCTAAGCCCAGTGAGCGCGCCAGAATCAAAGGGGAAGTATGATCCGGGGACCTAAGCCCGGTGAGCGCGCCAGAATAAAGGGGAACTCCGGTCCTAAGTTCGGACCCCTACCAACCTAGCGCTAGGGTAGTTGTCTGATCAACAACTTATGTTACGGTACTACTAAGTGCAACTAGGCCACCACAATAGTATGCTTATAAGTATGCATGCAAGTATGTTCAAGTCATGTTATATTTATATTTACGTTTATGTTTAGGTCCACGTTATATTCATGTTATGTTCTTGCGTATGCATATGGACATGCTTGTGATCGAGTCTATCATTATGTTTAGTTCATCTACCATGCTTACGTTTATGTTATCATGCTTATGTCACTGCTTATGCTTATGTTCATTGTATGTAGGTTAGGAGGTCCTAAGATACCTTTGATGTGGTTTTCCTTAGTACATTAGATTATGGACGCAAACTAATGCATGTACAAGGTAGAGAACATGCTATAGAATTATTCTAAGTTCGAGGACGAACTTTTTATAAGATATGGGGAATTGTAACGACCCAAATTTCCTCAATTAGAGTCCTAAAAGTAATTTAAAAATATTTAAAAATGCTATAGAAATATTCTAGGGATTTTTATAAATTTTTAGAGTATTTTTATATAATTTTTGGAGGTCGTTTGGTATTTTTACTAGACGAAGGAAGTTTCGACAAAAAAATGTCCAAGCCGAGAATTGAACCCACGACCTTTGACTCGGTCAAAATCCAACTGACCAGGTGGGCAAACAGATTTTTCTGTTTAGAAGAGGCAGCGAATTTATTTAAGATAGTTAACAGAATATTGGATTATAAAAGGGATAAGTTGATCTTGGATTTGTTTGTTTAGAAAAGGTAGCGAATTTATTTAAGATAGTTAACAGAATATTATAAAAGGGATAAGTTGATGTTGGATTTGTTTGTTTAGAAAAAGTAGCGAATTTATTTAAGATAATTAACAGAATATTGGATTATAAAAGGGATAAGTTGACGTTGGATTTGTTTGTTTAGAAAAGGTAGTGAATTTATTTAAGATAGTTAACAGAAATATTAAGTTATAAAAAGGGAGAACTTAGAGATTATTTTCCAAAACCTAAACCTCTCCTCTCCTTTTCTCTCCCGACGGCACAACGTCTCCTGTTTGGGCGAAGGAAAAAAGGGGGGAATCTAAGGTTCCTCTCCGGCGGCCGGCCAAGGGAGATTTTTGGGAGATCTTCACATGGTTGTGATCCTCTCGTCAAGGGGAAATTGTGAGCACGAAGGAGGGGTCGAAGCTTGCAATTCCCGCAACCCCTAGAAGTTTTCTTTCCGGTTTAAGCCCAAGAACGCAAAGGTAAGTGCTTCTCAACTGCAGTAGGAGTAGTTTCGGACCTTAGTTCTTCTTGAATTAGAAGCATGAGAAGCGTTTATAGTGCAGATTTTTAATTAAGCTATAGTGCATATTTTAATTAAGCTTATAGTGCAGATTTTTATGTAGGCTTATAGGGCAGATTTTAATTAAGTTTGTAGTGCAGATTTTTAATTAAGCCTATAGTGCAAATTTTAATTAAGCTTATAGTGCAGATTTTTATGTAGGCTTATAGTGCATATTTTAATTAAGCTTATAATGCAGATTTTATGTAAGCTTATAGTGCAGATTTTAATTAAGCTTATAGTACAGATTTTAATTAAGCTTATAATGCAGATTTTAATTAAGCCTATAGTGCAGATTTTAATTAAGCCTATAGTGCAGATTTTAATTAAGCTTATATTGCAGATTTTTATGTAGGCTTATAGGGCAAATTTTAATTAAGCTTGTAGTGCAGATTTTTAATTAAGCCTATAGTGTAGATTTCTTTAAAGTTTATAGTGCAGATTTTTGGTGGAACTTGTAGTACAGATTTTTGGTGGGATTTATAGTGCAGATTTTTGGTGGAACTTGTAGTGCAGATTTTTGGTGGAACTTATAGTGCAGTTTTTAAAGGAAAAGATTATAGTGCAGTTTGGTTAAGTATTATAGTGCAGAATTTATGTTTGCATAGTATGCAGAAATAGTGTAGCATAGAATGCAGAATCTTGATTAGTATAATATGTAGAATTTTGATTAGCATAGTATGCAGATTTTTGTTTATGCATTTCAAAGTTAGAATTTGTTTAAACATTTCAGTTTTTAAAGAAGTCTTCTTTTATTAGAGGTATTAACAAGTATAAGAAAGATAAATAAAAGAAGGAAAATGTTAGTTAGAGCCCTAGAGCCAATCATTTGATGATTGTATGGACTCATGTATATCATATTTTTTTGTATATTAATAAAGGCATTGGTTTTTGGTTATTATGCTTATTTGTATTAGTGTCAGATAAAATAAGTATAGTAACGTCCTTGAGTAGAACGTTCATACCTATATCAATCGATTAGTTGAATCGATAGTGAGATGATATAGGGAACACTACTCTAAATCATTCCTAGTCGAGTATTAACATTCAGGGACAATGTTAATACAATAAGACTAGCATGTAGGTCAGCTCGATGACTTGATCTCACAAGTCATGGATATAGAGATATCAAGCTGACACATGGGTATGCATTAGAGAATGTATACTGAATGACCCGCCATGAGAAAGTATCATGGATCGTTATATGAGTGTCATATACTTTCTCATGTGCTATTAGTATGACTATTAGTCCTTAGACCTGAAGTCACCATGGATCCCTACATAAGGAGTTATGTACTTTAGTTTCTTCAAACGTCACCCGTAACTGGGTGGACTATAAAGGCGATTACTGGGTATATAACAAATTATGCAGAGGGATGTGAGTGATGTAGATGGGATCTATCCCTCCTATATGACGGGAGAGACATCGATATTCTTGATAGAGTGAGACCACGAAGTGTATGGCCATACCCAAATGAGTCAATATGAGATATTGAGTTCATTTGATTGAGTGAGTCTACTCGGAGTTCAAGATTTAGATTGGTCAGAGGATGACACGGTCTATGCCTCACATTGATCAATCTAGATGTCTAGGATAGAAGGACACTTGTCACATATTGTGAGGAGTCACAATTAGTAGTCACAAGGTGATGTTGGATCTCAACATTTCTTGTAACTTGGGTAGCAATGATGTATTGCTAGATGCCGCTCATTGCTTGTGTTTCTAAAAGAGTTTATAACATTGCCAACGTTACAAGAACCTATTGGGTCACACACAAAGAACATGTGCATGGAGATTAGGTTCATATGATGAACCAATAGGATTAGATTCATATGATGAATCAAAGATTGGATTCAAATTAGACTTATTGAGTTAGACTCAATTAGATTCAATTGTTGAATGAGTCTAATTTAAATTTGATTCATGAGTCAATTTATATTAATGAATTGAGATTCATTAAATTAAAATTGACTTGAATCAAAGCTTGGATTTAACTCAACAAGGAAGAGCATTGGTCAAGTTTGACTTGACCAAATAGAGGTTGACACATCAAGTTTTGACTTGATGAATTGCCACATCATGAGGATGACTCATCCTACATGGCATGCCACATCATCCCCTTATATAATGGTGTGCCACCTCATGGAGGTTACACACCATTAATCCTCTTAATGTGGCCGGCCACATTAATGTGGGGGTTACACATGTGGTGGCCGGCCACACTAAGTGATGAGAGGTTTTCATTTAGTGAAATTGAATTGTGTTCAATGCTTCTTCTTCCTTGGGTGCTTCTCCCTCTCTCTAGCTTGTTGATGGTCGTGGCTTCATGGTGGAGAAGAAGTGAGAGTTGATTCTAAGCAACTAGGTGGTGTGAAGGTCACAAAAGGAGAGTAACTAGAGGAGTGTGTGAGTTCCTTTTCCCCTTCTCTCCTTTCTCACCTTTTAGATCCAATCCGAGAGCCCTAGAAAGTGCTAGCACACTTGTGGGTTCTCTTCTCCATCTTTGAGTGGTAGAAGACCACTCCTTGTTCGTGTGGATACCGCTAGAGGACCGTTCGCTTGACGGTCTCGAGATCTGGCTACCTTTGGACGTTGCGGGATTGCGAAGGGCACGCATCAAGGGTAAATGTTTTTCCCTCGTAGATCTAAGAGTCGATCGTGTTTTAAACTCGTACTCGCATTTTTTGAAAGTTTTACCTTGCACGAGATCCGTGGCTTGGGCGATTCGGGGTTTCCGCGACGCGAAAAGCGGTTTTCACGGCCTGAAAAACCCAACAGAAAAAGGCCAAGGCCTTAAGTATATCCCAAAGTCAAGACTTTAGGGATTTTGGCACACAAGGTGCTTAAAGAAAATGCCGAGGCATTATATATTAGAAGTATTAAAAGATAAGTAATTAAGATAAATCAGCTTATAAATCAGTATTTTACTTTTATCAGTGGCACTGTGCTGGACTCTTAGTTGTCCTTGGGTTGGGCTCCCATAGTAGTCCCTAGGTTTAGATAACCTAGTAAACCCTACTAGATTCGGGACCAGCTATCTCGAGTCTAGTTAGGGATGCGCACATAGCAAGTACAGTTGTCGGGCCCATCAGCATTTTGATTATTATTTTTATCTATTATGAAAATAGTTTTCAAAACTTCACAAATCAATTTTAGATTTATTTTATTCACATGCATATTCGAGTTTTGTGAGTTAGATAGCACTTACTAAGCAATTTTGCTTATAGTTGCATTTCCTCTTACTGCAGATAAAGGAAAGGAAAAGTTATAGCAAAGGAAGATGACAAGGAGGTGCGGATGGATGTGTGATGCCTGGACTATAGAAGCCTTGGGACCTAGCATAAGGATTTATTAAGATTGCCATTTATTAAGAATATATTAGATGAGTCATTTAGTTTTCCGCTGCTAGTTAATTGTATTTTTAGAGAGTTTATGTATTGATCTTTACATGTGAACAACTCTAATTAAGTAAAGTTAGTAGTCCAGTAGCGCTCCGCCCTCCCAGTCCAGTAGTGAGGAGGGTGGGGTGTTACATTTGGTTTATTTTGATTTGGTTTTAGGTAGTGAATTTCTTTTTTAGGTGCATAATATTGATTGAGTCCTTCTTGCTTGGTTACACAAGCTTTTAAAACTCAAGCTTTGGTTTATTTTTTATTTGACTTATTAATGAGATGAACGTTTTATTTGTCGAGTTGAACTTGTATTTGAGTCCGGATTTATTATATACAGCTTGTTGAGATCCAAGTATTATATCTAGGTACTTGAATCTGGTTATACATTTTTCTAATAATTCTTTAAGATTGGTTACTTCAGTTTTAAATTTAGAGTTTTCTTCCTCAAGTCTTTCGACTTGAGTTGGGTTAGTGTTTTCTGTTTGGGAATTAAGTTGTTTCTTAAGGTGTTGATTTTCCTTAACGAGTGTGTTATTTTATTTTTTAGATTTAATTAATTTTTTATTAAATAGACAATAATTGTAAAGAATTTTGTAGTTAAAATAGATTGTACCTCGTCGAAACCATCGAAAACGAGTATGGACTCGTAGGTTGACTTGTATTTGGACTCGTCATCTTGATCCGCCTCGCTTTCTGATTCTGGTCTGGATGTCATCAGCATGAGATAGTTGTGATGCTTCGATTGGTCATTGTCTGATTCTTCTTAAGATGACTCGTCCCAAGTCGCTTTGAGTGTCTTCTAGTTGTTTTAGGTTTGTTCTCTTTCATTTTTGGACACTCATGCTTGTAGTGTCCTTTCTTGTTACACCCGTAGCATGTGATCTTCGCCTTCATGTCGTTGGATGTTGATTTAATCACCTTTTCTAAGTCCTTCTTTGTGAAGTTGTTCTTCCTTCTAGTGAATATTTTTCTGACTATGTTCACTAATTGTTCTTCTTCGTCAGCTTCTGAGTCAGATTCATCTTCTAACTCAAGCTTGACTTGAGTTCTAGTCTTCATTTCTTTTAATGGACCTGCAAGAAAAATCACACTTTTCTCGACCTGCTTAAATTTAGTATGTTCATGGAGTTCAAGTTCACAAAATAATTTGTTTAATTTTAATTTGTTTAAATTCCTCAAAACTTTGTAGGCATCTACTATAGATGCCACAGTGCATTTTAAGGAAAGGAGTTTAAGGAATACCTTATTACATCCCTATTCTCTAGTTGGTAATTGATTAGGTGGAGCCCGTTCAAAATATCCATGATTCTTGCGTGCAGTTGAGTTATTGTTTTTCCACCCTACATTTTAATGTTAAACAAATTATTTAATAATAAGTCATGCTTTGTTACCTTTTCATCACTTGTGCCTTCATGCAGTTCGATCAGTTTGTCCTAGAGCTCCTTGACGTTCTCGAATGGTCTAATTCAGTTGAGTTCTTCTTTCGTCAAACTGCACTAAAGTGTATTCAGTGCCTTTGAGTCGATATGAGCCTTCTTCTTGTCTCCTAGATTCCATCTTTCTGGGTCGAGAGGTACTTTAGTTGCTTTGTCTACCGGTGCCTTGTATCCTCGTTGGATGGTGAACCATTGATCGATATTCGTCTTCAAATATATACCTCCATTCTTCTCTTCTAGTAGGAGAAGTCATCCCCGCTGAAGAGGGGAGGGTGAGCAATGCTATAACCTTTGCCTTGGGCCATTAGAGATATAACCTTTCAAACAAAAAATAAACTAATAAAGAAATCCCAAAACTAGGTCTTGGATTAGTAGTGTGGGAGATGATAAGTATAAAAAGAAATTTGATTGGTGTTACACCAATTCAGAGTATTTTGCAACATGAAAAACTTGTCCAAAAGAGGTGATTGCATTAATTTGAACTAGATCGAAAATCTTAAAATCGAATGAGATTTAGTAAGAAAGAAAATAAGAGAACCCCCCTTTGCTCGATTGGTGGTCGCACCAATTCAGAGTGTAACCTCGCTCTGATATCACTTATTGGATCATATCGCACGTGAGACGTGTGAGGGAGGGGTGAATTATGTAATTTTAAAAACTTTTCTTTTTATTTTAATCTTTTTTTTTAAAACAAAGAGCGTGCAGTAGAAAAAAATAGAAACGTAAAAGTACAAGAACTGAAACGATTTTACTTAGTTCGAAGCTTTCAACGACTCCTCCTCAAAGTCGTTTGGACATATTGATGGGTAATCTACTAATAGCTTCTTTCGAAACCATTGGAAGAGGAATTGAAGATAAACAAACAAAGGATAGTGTAACAACCTACATTTCCTTTAATAATATAAATGAACAACTTAATTTAAATGTTACCAACAATCGAAGTAGAAGTGGGGTCATTTATGTGTTAGTGACAGTCTGTCTATTGTAGTTGGGCATGCCAGTGTCATAGCAGAGTAGTAGCATGAAGTCAGAGTAGTCAGAATGTCGACTGAACGCTTAGAAGCTTGTAGAAGAGTTGTGCATGAGATGTGTTGAAGCCTTAAGCGAGACCTTCTTTTATTGAGTGTTGAAGGTGCCTTCCATGGCACTGGAGGTGCCTTCCATTTGCTAAGTTTTATCCCGAACAGTTTGCCTCTTATCGTTAACGAAGTCTAATTTGATCCGACCGAAGGGGCCTTCCAAGCTCTTGAAGGCGCCTTCCATCGCCAAGCTCAAGGCACCTTCCTTCATCTAAAAGGTGTCTCGATATTGTTCACCTGAGGCATTTTGTGCTCCTTTCGCCCTGCAAAAGGTGTTAGTCCAACACAATAAAGTATACCCTACAAAATGAAGTTAGCACAATAAAAGTAATCAATTTAGTAATTATATCCCGTCTCCCCGAGATCAAGATCTAGTTTGGGTCTCAATTTAGGTTTTCGAAATGGACCTAAATTGAACCTGTGCCTAAAGTCCCAAATTGAGACTCGTCTTCACTGGAACACTCTTCTCTAGTGACTTGACTTACTTACCTTGTAGAATTTCTTAACTCTACCTTGGTCTATTAGGTCTTCCCGCTAGTTGTTATTGTTGGGATATACCCAATATGGTGTATGCTAAAACATGTTTCGTAAACATATGCAGCAGAAAATAAAACAATAATAATTTCTAAATTATTACATCACATGCACCATACGCATACAAGGATACAACATGCCAAACATGATCGCATAATTACATTTTTACGTAAAGTAAATTTACTCTAGGTGTATCTTACGAATGACCTATAACGAGAAGGGCATCAACCATAGTGACGTTGTCAAACCTTGCCTCTATTTGTATCCACGACGAACTCCTCAAAATAACTCCTTGAGTACAAGCCTCTCCTTCGGAAGTTACTAGCCATGAGCGAAGAAGAGGGATCAAGAGGAAGAAGAGAAGCACACAAGTGAGAGTTTTCTCCCTTATGGTGGTCACAACAATAAGGGGAAAGACTTCCCCTTGTTGGCGGCGGCAAAGAGAGAGGGGAGAGAGAGAGGAGAAGAGAAATTAGGTTAAGGTTTTCCAAAAACCTTACAAGCCAATTAATGATATCATCTGTATAATCTTCTCTCGACCATATCAATATATAGCCCTCATTAATGAGTTGGATTAGAAAGCTCAAATCCAACCCATTATCCCTTAACTAAAAATTTATCCATTAAACTCTTGGTTTGGTTCACAACTAAACCAAGTTGGCTCATGAATAATTCATGATTAAACCAAATATGGTCCAACTCTTCCATAAGAGATGTGACCCATCCATACTTCCATTGCGACAAATATTTTCATATTTGTCTTATGTATGGTCCAACCAAACATTTATCTCTTGATCTAAAAATCATATTCTTTAACTTGTTTTACGTCTTTTAGAGACTCGTTAGTACGTGTGACCCCATAGCTTCCCGGTTTATCTTGGTCGTCCATAATTAACTACTTAATTATAGAATGATCATGAGTGGTACCTAGTAGTACATCATGATCTCCAATTAGTCAAAAAATCATATTTGATCTTAGAATTAATTCTAAACCCTTCAGCAACTACAGTGAGTCATGCCTCGTTCCTTTCAATCATCTTATACCCATTTAGTTTAGGACATGATCTATGTGTCTTGTCTCCACTAGACTAACTACGTCACACCTAGCCCAAGTAATACTTCCTCGTTCTACGAATTCAAATTACTCGTACATGTGTATAAGAGTCTCGCACTCTTAACATGTGATGCTTTGGCCAAAAACTTTGAGTAATAATCTGAATGAGTCACCGTAGGGTATACGTCTCCTCACAAGGAGCAGTAAATCCTATGTGGGCTATCCAAACACCTTCGGGCACTTTAACTTATACTTAATCATCCCGGGTCCATATCTCAATAAGATGTTTGCTTAAGATGTCAAAGTATGTCTCCATGACCAATATGACTTGTATTCCTCAAATCGAAGGAAACTTGCACTTGTGTTGTAGTAAGAACTTCACAGACATATCTATATATATGTAGAGAACTATATGAAGTCTTACAGCGAGTCACTCCAATGAACTAGTTACCATAACTAGCATCCACGTTTAACTCTCGACATCCTAATGTCTCTAGTCAGTGAGAAAATAGCTACTTGGCCAAGCCAAGGAGTATAACCCGTGCTAATTTTACAGAATTGATGATGTCCGAATGCATCAATTCGACGACTAGGGAAATTTCAATATATTCATAATTACACATGTAGAAGTAATCACTAATTGCGATCTAATTATAAATTTTCTCATGCTATGAATTATATTATGGACATTCATTAAATGAGTTTAAGATAATCAAACATATAATATGTACTCAAATAGTGAATCTATACTTATCAAATAAATAGAAAAAAATCGTAAGGCGATTTCCTTAGGACATCTCTCAAATTCTAATAGTTATATCCACATACCCAACTGGACTTCGGCTAGCTATTAGGCCCCGTGGGCCTAGTCGGACTTCCTGTCAAATATCGGGTCACTCCTTGACCTATCTGGACTTCTACATCAATATTAGGTCCTCTAGACCTAACTAGATTTCAGCCTGGTGTCAGACCAGTCAAGTCTTGCACACTTGGTAGAAGAGTTAGATCACACAACATGTCTAACTTTAATCCATTTTTCAATCAGCAAAACTTAGGTTTAATCATTGATGTTAACTGCACCAACAATGTATGACAAAATGTTAAAGTTAGATTATGTGTGATCTAATGTATTATTTACCAAGCGTGCAGTAAATGACTCAAGAGGACCTAATAACTTGGCGAGGCGGGGTAGGCCGACCCGTCAACTTGGCGGGTTGAGAAATTTTTAACCCAACCTAATCCAAGACAGGTTGCAAGTTTGACGGGCCAACTCGCGAACCCATCATTTAAAAAAAAAATTAAAAAAATATTTCATATTTTCAACATTTTACTTCGGAAAGGTTTCATTAATCAAATGTATTCATAAATATGTATTTTAAATATAAATTGGCACAAATGAGTACTTATGTTAGATGAAAAGTACTATTTTTATTTTAAATTTATAATAAAGAAGGATAATAAATTGACATAAAACTTAGTTTACATATGTTTCTCAACCCACGGGCCAACCCAAGCTCGTCGCGGGTCGACCCACGCGGGTCATGGGCCTAGACGGGTTGGCCCGCGACAGGCTTGGGTTGATAAAATTCCAACCCAATCCGCTTAAATTGTTTGGCGGGGTGGGCCCATGATAACTAGCAACTTTATCTGTTATTTTGGCTCTTGGTCTTATTAATTTTTATGTTCTCGCATGTTTAATATTGTGTTTATGTTATGTTTTGTGAGTAGGATTTATTTTGGACTCAATTATAATTTTCCTACAATTATGACATTAGTTCTTATATTTTTAATTTGATTATTTAGGAAATCTAAAGAGCCATGAATCTGAGTCGAGTCAAATCAAGTTCAGCTTGATTTGAAGGGAAAAAGTAGAGATCACATTTGGAGCATCTAGGCCGTTGATTGAGTGCTCAAGTCATCCAAGAGTTCATTTGAAGCTTCAATTGAATTTGGATCATTTCATTCCAAGAGGGAAGAACCCAATTCAACTCTTGAAGCGCAATTTCATAACTCAATTTCCCTTCTCTTATTGGATTCGGAACCCTTTCCTTACCCAAACCTGAACCCCATTAAGAAACTTACTCCTTTACTCTTTTCACACGGACGAACAATGGTCGAACCTCTTTCTCATGACTTCTCTACTCACGACACAGCTAGGGCACATGGACTTCTCCACAACACCTCCTTCATTTCTTCTTCCTCACCTCCAGCCGGTGGCCACTCTTCCCTTACCCTTACTACTGCCGGCCGGATCTCCAACCCTTTCTACCTTCTTCTTCTCAATTCTAACGGTGACGACAGCGAGCACAAGTGGCGGGAGCAGCGAACTTCAGCAGTGATTTCGGTCATCCACCTCGCCGGAGGGGTTCTTCGATGACATCCTTCACCTTTCGACACTTTTCCAAGGCTCCACCATTTGGGGTTTAGGCGGCAGAGGTAGAGGAGTGGCAGCAGTCCAATTTTTCCAATCAACTTCCATCCGAGGGGGTTCTTCGGTGGAAGATTCATATCATCCCTGTAGGTGCAGCGGAGGCCGACAAGAGGAGGGTGAATTGCTGTAAACAAAAAATAAAACTACCCTCCTCGAATTTCAACTCAGAACAAATACAGTAGTAAAATAATCGAGGCAGAAAATAAAAGCAGAAACAAAATTTTTAACCTGGTTACAACCAAGAGGGTTGTTAATCCAGGGCAGTGAAAAGCGCACTAAGAAAATTCTCCTTTGCTGAAGGCAAAGAAACCTTTTACACTCTAATGGCTCAGAACTACTGCTAGGAAATGCTTACAGAGTTGAATGTAGAAGTTGTTGTGAATTCCTAGCTCCAGGGGCCTTTAAATAGCCTCTGGAAATCTGATCTCGAGGGTCCAAGGCGCCTCCAATAGGGGTCCAAGGCGCCTCCAAGAGGTGAGCGGATAAAACTTTATCCGCAGCTTGAAACGGTCACTTTGACCTGTTGAAGGCGCCTTCAACAAGGTTGAAGGCGCCTTCAAGCTGGAGGCGCCTCCAAGCCTGATGGAGGCGCCTCCAAGCTGGCAGCTCCAATTACAGCTTGCTTTCTTCAGCTTCCGACGCTCCGTTCTTTTGGGTGATTGCGGCCAACCGGAATAGGGCTCACCCGAACCCAATTTCCGGCCTTCTCCTCGGGCAGCCTTCCGTCCCGGCTTAACGTCCCTCGAACGCCGCGCACGCTCTTCACGCCCACCGGAGTACTCTTCTGCAGCTCTCTCGTCCTTCGGACGCACCGAGCCCGTCGGCTCCCTTCCCGTGCCGTCCTTCTCGCTAGCTGCGTCTTCCGCTTGACTTCCTGTGCTCCTAAGCTCCTGCACACTCAGACACAGGGATCAAACACAGCAGGACCTAACCAACTTGGTTGATCACATCAAAACTACCACGGGGTCCAACAATCCCATCATCGTTGTCGAAGCTAGTGAGTTGTCCACTAGTTCTTCACTGCTATCCATCGGCTTTGGGGGTTCCGGAGTCGGGTCCTCATGTGACGACGAAGGGTAGTCATTGGAATTGGTAGTTGATGTAAGAATTATGGTTGGAAGTCTTAGTTTATTTCATGTTTACTGTTGATGTTTGTTAATTCATTGAATGTTTGTAGCAAACTTGATCTTCCATGTTTATATTGCATGCACTTTATCTAATTTGATCTAAGCATATAACATGTTCGATGAATTGCTTCAACCATTAGTTAGATTCAATTTGATGCATTTTAGCATGTTTAATTCTAGCTTTGTCTTGTTCTATCAATTTCGTTAAGTTCTAGTTCTTTATTTGGATGCAATTAGGATAGAGTAGCTTAGGTTTCATTACATGCTTTAGGTTTCGTTCTATGTTTTACTTCATGTTGTCTTTTATTTTCTGCAATTGTAGTTAGGTTAGGCTTAACTTTATGACTCGCATTGTCTTTTATTTATTAGATTAGGTTTCATTTAATGCTTTGTCATTTCATTCCTTAGTTTAATTGTGTTGACGGTGAAACCCATAATGTAGAGTGACAATGCGTTGTGGATTAATTGCTAGCACTCAATTAGATTTCATTCCAACATTAGATTAGTTTCCTATGTGCTTTACTTTTATTTGTTAGATTTAGAATCAAAACCTAAAATCCCCAATTCCATATTAAAAATCCCAAAAATAGAAATAACATATGATCCTAAGTTTATCACTTATCGTTACATTCATTGGTGGACAACCCGAGTCATTTCTATGCTACATTAGCGTAGGAGGGGTTTGGTACTTCATTGTTTAATGCCCATTTCACGACAAAATTGGGTCATAATCAAATTGACGTCGTTGCTGGGGAGAAGTAGCGGTGTTTGGTGATCTTAGGATTGTTTTTCTATTTATCTCTTTTCTCTCTTTTCTTGCTTTTATTTTTTTTGGGTTGCAAAAATTCAAAAATATTGTTAGGGGCTTAATTATTTCATCTCTTGTATACATGTGTGCTATCTTGTATATTTTCTTGTGTCTTTTGATGATATTTGCATGAGTGTTTCAGGTAAGATCAGGAAATCTCTTGTGTGTTATCAGTAGTTCCAAAGTTTCAGTGTGATCAGGATCTCAGACTGATATGAATTATGGAGAACACTAAAAAGAGTCTCAGAGAGCTTTAGGCACCAGATTTGTCAGTTGATTCATTTTGCATTAGATATTCTAATTTAGAGGTAGACTTTGAGTTATGAAAAATTGCACATCTATTACCGAAGTTTCATGGACTATCTGGTGAGGATCCCAACAGACATTTACAAGAATTGGATATGGTTTGCTCTTCATGAAATCCACATGGCATATCAAGAGATGATGTTAGACTAAGAGCATTTCCTTTTTCAATAGCAGATTCAACAAAAAATTGATTGTATTGTCTCCCACCCAACTCTATCACCAGCTGGATCAAGATGAAGAAATTATTTCTGGCGAGGTTCTTTCCTGCTTCTAGGATTGCAGTTATTCGGAGGAGTATTTGTCGAATCTAACAATTCACAGGAGAACCGTTTCAAGATTATTGGGATAGATTTAAAAGACTTGTTGCTATTTGCCCTCAGCACCAGATAAGCGATCAACTACTGATTATATACTTCTATGAGGGATTGTGTCCTATGGAAAGGAGTATGATTGATGCAGCTAGTGGAGCGGCTCTAGTTAACAAGACATCTACTCAAGTCAGAGAACTTATTGAGATTATGGCTGTAAATTATCAACAGTATGGGACTAGACCAGTGATTGCTAAAGATGTTCATTCCTTTACCAATGTATTTCCAACTAGGATCCAGTATCACCAGCCTGATCCTCAGTATTATCAGACTCGTCAGCAGAACATGTATAATTCATTTGCAGGATTCGGGCATGGGAACATATAAAAAGGGATTTCTAAGTGGTCCCACCATTACCAGTCATATTTTCAGCATCAACCTGAACAGGATTTTAGGGAGCAGTTACAAATTTTTTGCAATATCAAGAAACACAGTTCCAGCCAAGAACACATTCATCAACATAGTTACAATTGCTATCAAATTAATCTACTGCATCAATTCCCAAAGAGATCGATTGTAGAGTTTGTGATATTCCTGATCTTAATTCTGCTTCTCTACATGACTCTTCTAGTTTTTTACATTGTGATGTTGTAGTTGATCCTGATAATATTTTTTTCGATAATGTTGTTGTTCCAGATATTCTTGATATTGCAAGTGTTTTGATGATGGAAGTGTAGGGGAGACCCAAGAATCGCTTCCTATGACTATTTTACCATTTAAGCTAGTTGAGTCTCCAATTCTACTTAGTGACGATGGAAGTGTAGGGGCAACTCAAGAATCACTTTCATTGATTGTACCTGATTTAGAGCCAGATCCTTCATCTAACCAAGATAATGTCACATTCAATATTCTAGACCCTCCATGTACCTTTCAAGATGGTAAGGTCAATATTTCTTCTAAATTCTTAGAAAATTCCATGGAGGTAATTAAGTTAGATTTTATTGAATTTGACACATCTTTTGATTCATGCTCTATTTATATTGATATTGTTTATAGTCTATCTCACATTACATGCATGTAGGAATTGCATCTTTCCCTTTTTAGTGCACAGGATTTCTACAGACATTTCATTTGCAGTCACTCACGCAAGGATGCATTCTACCATTTGAAGAAGGCCCTAACTTTGTATGAAATAATGAAGCCTCTGGAGTGGATACTCCAACTGAACCGTCTTCGGCCACTGGAGAAAAGTTTTGAGGAGTTAAAGGTGGAGGGAGCGATCCTCACTTCATCTACATTCATCTCACTTCTAAAATGACTTCTGGAACTGAATCGGCTCCGACCACTAGAATTTCAGGGGAGTTTGTTCCATCTCACTTCTCTTTTCTGTTTGCTTGTATATATTTCTTTGCTTTGTCTGCTTTATGTGTTTTTGCAGGTTTTTTTTTATGTTGTCTAGTTGGTTTTCATAATAAATTCTTTATACGTTTTTTATTATTTTAGAAATTATGAAAGCTAGTTAAATTTGATTGTCAAGTTTGATAATTTATTTTCATGATTGGATTCTTGGATTCTTGGATTGCATGTGGTTACAACTTGATGATGGATTCTATCTTGATAGATTGAGATGATAATTTTTGATATACCTAGTGAGGATATTTTTGAGCCTATTATTCCTATTGATGAGTGATGCACTTGTGGTTAATGCTACTCTAGAACTTGCTTAATTCTTTCGAGACCACATTATCATAGGTTTGCATAATTTTTTAAAGGCTATCTCACTTTCTTTTATTCATTCTTTTTTTTATCACACTTTTCTTGAATAAATCCATATCATCCATTATATCATTCTTTTCTCTCTTCCATCATGTTCATTTATTTCACTCTCTATTTCACTTTTGGGATGTGGATATTTTTGGATGTTACATGATGAGTGTTTTGCCTAGGATGGACAAAAGTTTAAGTGTAGGGGAGAGAAATAGCTTAGTTAAATTTAGGGGAAACATAGATGAACTATGCTTGATCACCATAGGTAAACAATGCTATGCATCTTTTTATTTGAGCTATTGATGATGATGCATAGGGAAGATGCACGACATGTTGAAAAAAAACAAATAAGGAAAAAAACAAAAGAAAAAAAAAGTGGAAACAGAAACGTGAAAAAAAAGAAAAGGAAAAAAATAGAAAAAGGAAAAAAAATACTTTGACATGTTGCATGTGTTATTTTTGCATTCATATGTGGTAGAACTTTTTGTTAGTGGCAATCTTTATTGTAGTAAAATTTAGACTTTATTGTAGATCATGAGTGGATGTTTATTGTAAAAGCTATAATAGAGTTTGTTCACATTTTTATTGAGTTGTGGAGAGCTAGCTTAGAAGTTTGGATGGAATATCTTTGTGGGCATTGTTTACTTGTACTCATCTATGTAGCATTTCATTATGTCCATGTCTTCCATCATTACCTTGTTTTACCTTCCTTATATCTTTTCTTATCCTACTATTTGCTTTGATTCATGTTTCCTTTACATTTCAAATAATGCCTTCATTATTTTATTGTGCACTCTTATGTATATAGTGGTGGAGAGTAGAAGAAAAGCAAGCTTATGGTAGTGCATAAATCATGAGTACCTTGAGTGAGCTTCATTATTACATGTATATGAGAGGAGAGCCACC
The DNA here is from genome assembly GCF_018446385.1 of Zingiber officinale. Lineage (NCBI taxonomy): Eukaryota > Viridiplantae > Streptophyta > Magnoliopsida > Zingiberales > Zingiberaceae > Zingiber > Zingiber officinale. The sequence goes on along the minus strand of NC_056002.1, from coordinate 112,542,938 downwards.
ATCACTTACCTTGTGAGGTTATTTCGTTATCATCTTCAGTTTATCGATTATGGATTGAAGTTATTATGTTTGTTAATCAGTGTATGAATTGAATCTATAATTGCCTGGGTCATTTGAATTGGACAATCTTAGGTATTTTTCTTTTCACTATTTTCTATATATAATTGAGAATTACTAAGAGAATGCATCTTTAGTTATTTTTCTTATTTTTTTTATTTGCTCGAGACGAGCAAGAATAAATGTGAGGGAGTTGATAACTAGTAACTTTATCTGTTATTTTGGCTCTTGGACTTATCATTTTTTACCTTCTCGCATGTTTAATATTACGTTTATGTTATGTTTTGTGAGTAGTGTTAGGATGTATACTAAAAGCCTAGCTTTTGGTATAAACATTTATCTAGAAATAAGAATCACATTGGTCCAATGTCTACATTTATGATAAATGTAGTTGCTCAATTAATTTATATTGAAGATAACATGGTGTGTGGTGTCATACACAAAAGATCATGTTATCGGTTCCTTATAAATTATAAATAGTAGCTCACGACCAAGATGGAAAGGAACAAACCATTGGAAGGTCGTAGTGTAATTAGGTATTAGTTTATCTTAACTATATAATTACACTAGTAAACTTAGAGTGTATTGAGTAGGACCATTTGAGTTCATTCCTTTTATACTGACTTTATAAAGGAACAAAGACCTCAGTTATTATGGAAGTGTGTGCTCTTAATCCTAATATAATAATAAGCACATATATTTGATATTTATTTCTTTAATTTATCAATGGGTGAGATTTAGTTCGATGAATCAATAAGCCTGATAAGTTGGGAAATGATATCACTTATTGTGTGTGTTGTTGATTATAGAAGGAAACTATGTCCTAGAGATACTAGGTTGAGAATGTCCCCAAGAGGAGCTCAAAAGGATTGCCATGTTAAACCCTGCAGGTGGATTTAGTCCGACATGACGATGAAGTTGAGAGGTACTACTCTTGGAGCTAGATATTAATTAAGTGAGTTGTCAGTAACTTACTTAATTAGTGGACATTTGTTATCTTAAACACAGGGAGACTAACACACTCATAATAAGAAGGAGCCCAAAAATGTAATTTGAGATTGGTGCGGTAGTTCAATAATAATTCTCTAGTGGAATGAATTATTATTGATAAAATTAAGTTGTGTGTTCGGGGCGAACACGGGATGCTTAATTTTATCGGGAGACCAAAACCAATTCCTCCTCTCGGTCCCTATCGTAGCCTCTTAATTATAGAGTACTATACCCACCTATACCCACCTTCTTACCCATCCTATAGGGGGCCGACCAAGCTAGCTTGGAGACCAAGCTAGGGCCGACCATGTTTTGGTTTATGGGTGAATTCATGTGGTCGGCCCTAGCTTGAACTCAAGCTTAGGTGGCCGGCCCTATTAAAATAAAAAGGAATTTTATTTTTTCTTATGTGGATAACATGATTTAAAAGAGAGTTTAAAAATTTAAATCTTTCCTTTTATAAGATTCTACAAAAGATTAAGAGAAGAGTTAAATCTCTTTCCTTATTTGTAGATTAAAAGGTTGATTTTAATTTTGGTAAAAACTTTCCTTTTAATCATGTTCATGATTTAAAAGAGAGTTTAAAAATTAAATATATCTTTTATAAAGCTTCTACAAAGATTAAGAAAAGATTAGATATCTTTCCTTATTTGTAGATTGGAAGAGATTTTAATTTTTAAAGATAACTTTTTTTTTATCCACATGTTTAAAAGAAATATTTTAATTTATAAAATTTCCTTTTTATTGACCATCATGAAGGGAAAAATTATTAGAGAAATTTTTTATAAAATTTCCGGAAACAAATTAGGAAAGTTTTAATTCTTGATTGAATTAAATTTCCTTTGCTTGGTTTAAAGTGGCCGGCCACATTGTTGATGAGAAAAAATTATTTTTAATTAAATAAATTTTCCTTATCAATGGCAAAAGAATTAAGGAAATTTTTATTTAAATTTTCTTATTTGCCAATGCCAAGGATTATAAAAGAGAGGGTAGAGGTGCCTTCATGGTGAACAACTCTATTATTTTTCTCCCTCTTTTCTTCCTTGGGTGTGGTCGGCCCTTTCTTTCCTCTCCTCTCCTTTGTGTGGCCGAAATTTTCTCATGGTGGAGATAGCTTTGGTGGCCGGAACTAAGAAGGAGAAGAAGGAGAGAAAAGAAGCCTCTTTTCTAGCATCCCTTGGAGCATGGTGGTGGTGGCCCAACCTCTTCATCCTAGGAGAAGTTTTGATGGCCGAAACTTGTAAGGAAGAAGAAGGTGCTAGGTGGTTCTCATCTCGGAAGATCGTTGCCCACACAACGTCCGAGGTTAGAAGAGGAATACGGTAGAAGATCAAGAGGTCTTTCTAAAAGGTATAACTAGTAATTTTTCTTTCCGCATCATACTAGTTATTTTTGGAAATAATACTAAATACAAGAGGCATACGATTCTAGTGTTTCGAATTTGTTTTCGATATAGTGTTCTTTTGTTTTTCTTTTCCTTGTGATTTGATTGTTCTTTTCGGTTGACCTAAAGTTATTTTAGGAAATTAAATATTAGCTTTCCTTAAAAGGTTTTGTCTAGTCGGTGGTGGTTGCTCCCATATCCAAGAAGGCCATGTGCCTCGCCACGTCAGTACTGGGAACCAATTTTGGAAATTAATATTTAATGGAATTAATAACTTAGGTGATTTGGATCAAACGTGTTAAGTTCCGCAGGAGATCCAAGTCAAAACCTAAAAGAACAAATAAATTAAGTTTTGGATCAAACGTGTTAAGTTACGCAGGCGATCCAAAATTTAATTTAAAAGAACACATGGTAGCTAGGAAAAGGTTCAGACCTTTGTACAAATTTTTGTACAGTGGAACCTTTAGGTTTTCCGAGTAGCAACCAACAATTGGTATCAGAGCTAGGGTTTTTCCTCAGTGTATTTGGTATTTAGGATAATTATGCACATGTCATACATAATTTAGGCAGGATAATAGTAGGATGTGCTAACTCTTTGGTTGTAGGCTCCAACTATTATGGCTTTTAGTTATTATGTGTGTGATTGGACCCTTGGACATGTCAAGGGCATTTATATGTGTGTGCATGATTGTATTATAAAATACAGCAGGAGCTGTATTTAGTTTTATTAGGATTTTATTTTTTGATCTAGTCACATGTACATTCCTTTTATGGAATATAGGATCAATGGATGTAAATTTTATTTTATGTTCGATCTAGTTTACATGTACATTCCTTCGAGGAATATAGGATCGAAAAATGCAAAATTCTATTTATGTCACGGATCGAATCTTGCAAGGCGTGGAACTTTTTAGAGGACCAGAGGCGCAGCGGAACAAGGAGCAAGATGGATGCGACAGCTAGACCCGATGGCAGTGGCCAAATATGGCAGCAGCTTGGGATGACAACACACGGAGGACAACAAGAGATAAAAGCCATAATAGTTGAAAATTAGATTTTCTATTTATTACTTTTATATTGTGTTGTATGTGCATGTTAGTTTACATATTTAGTAGGCTACCATAGTTAAAATTCCTCATTTATAAATAACTAAGTGGGAGAGGGATTTTTAAGTAAATCCCATGGTCTCCATTACTGGTTTGTAAGTGATGCAAACAAGCTTGCGCGTTGGCTCTGAGTGCCTTCCTCCATAACGGATGAGCTTGTTTGTGGATCACTAGAACAGACTTCCATTTTTGGATGACTATAGGAAGTTAATTGAGAGCGTGTGATCTTCCCCAACGGAAGGGGCATAATCTTATTAATGGACTTAGTGTCAAGTAATGGTATACACTTAGACACATCTAATAGTATCCTCCCCATCGGAGTCACTACTATTATTTGTGTGACCAAATGATACCAACTATTAATTTTATTTGTCAAAAAGTTAGGTTGACAAGATAATAAAATTAATGGGTTAAAACCCTCCTTTTACAAATGTTGAATTTGTATACGTCCACACTAACGTGGCATGCAAAATTCACGGTGTTGGTGAATTTAAATAATATTGTTTGAGGAATCAATATTTTTTTTAAATTCAAAAGTTTTTGACCAAATATTTGATCAAAGACAGATCAACTATTAATTTTATTCGTCATAAAGTAAAGTTGACGAGATAATAAAATTAATGAATAAAATCTCCTCTTCGATTTTGTATACGTCCACACTATCGTGACATACAAAATTCATGGGGATTTTTAAGGAGTTGATCTTGACCAAGTATTTTTGTGATTCTTAGGATTTAAAATGTTTGTCAATCCCCTAGTAGTCATACTATAAGAAAGACTTAGTAATCCCAATTGTAATGATTGGAAATAGGACTTGGACATTAAGGTAGACTGTCTTCTTAGAACTAAGAACAATATAGGTGTATTTAATTCATTAGTTGAAATATGTTTAGTGGTGTTATCTACCAGAACCTGGAGTGTAGATATAGATGCCATTAATCATTGCAGGGTTCCAGGAAACCCGGCAACTAAATGAAAATTAAAACACCGTCTACATGGGCACTACGGTAAAAATGGTTGCAGTGGGAGATGTTTATCTTTTGATAAGAATAAAACATGGATTTTTGAGTAATTGTCTTTACGCACCAAGTTTAGAAAGAACTAGTTTTCAGTTTCTAAACTATTCAAAGAACTTGATATTCTGCCTCTTTTAATAACAAAGTTGTTATTAAGAAAAAGAGGGAAGTTATCTGTTCTGGTACGTTGGTTGGCAATTTATAAATCCAATAACTCTCACGATGCAACAAATGGAAATTAGTAACACATCTTCTAACTTTAAGAGAAAGTAACCTTCGAAAATGAACCAATTATATCTTTGGCTTCTAAGGCTAGGTTATATTAACTTGAGTAGGATTCATTGGTAGCTGATGAACTTTTGGGTTCATTAGTAGTGGAAATCTTTCCAACCTACGAGTCTTACTTGGAAGGAAAAATAACTAAGAAGCTTTTAAGTCTAAGGGGTATGGAGTCAAAGATATATTGGAATTGGTTCATTCTGATTTGTGTGATCCTATGACTATCCAGACAAGAGGTAGTATTGAATATTTCGACAACCATTCAAGATACAAATAAATTTACTTAATGTACCGCAAGACTAAGTACTTTGATTAGTTCAATGAGTACAAGACTGATGCGGAGAAATGTTAAAGTAAAAGTCACTATGGTAAGATCGTAGTGGCAAGTACCTCTTGGGAGAATTTAGGAGTTACTTATCAGAAGTAGGGATTCAATCCCAACTAACTGCACCTGGTACACCCCTTCAGAATGGTGTAGTAGAAAGAAGGTATAAGACTCTTATAGAAATAAGGAGATTGATGATGAATTACCAAATTCATTTTAAGGATATGCTCTGGAAACGGAAGTGAACATAGTACCTTCCAAAGTCATAACTCTTTACTCATATAGAATTGCTGAATAAGCGTAAGCCTATTTTGAAGCATATTCGGATTCAGGTAGTCCAGCACATATGCTGAAGAGAGACAATGATAAGTTGGACAGGAATTCACTTGTTTGTGGGTTATCCTAGAGAAATGAAAGTAGGTTTATAGTCTTAAAAATCAGAAGGTCATTATTAGCATCAATGATCGATTTTTAGAAAAGGACTATGTAATAAATCATGTGTCCATAAGAAAATTTATTCTTAAGGAAATAATAAAAGACATGTCTAATCTAGTACCAACTGTACAAGATGAGATACCACAAGAAAACTGCATCACGTATCACAAATGATACACAATTGCAGATAGTGCCTCGTCGTAGAGGGAGGGTTGTTTGGCAACCTAAAAAGATTCATATTTTGGGAGAGTTTTTGGACTCGTTCCCTGGAGGACATGAACCTGATCTCCGGACATATGACGAAGCACTCCAAGATAAAGATGAAGCATCTTGGCAAAGAGTAATGAATAAAAGAATTAGAATATATGTATTCTAATAAAACCTGGAAGCTTGTAGAACCACCAAATGGTGTAAAAGCCTTTGGGTGTAAAAAGGTCTATATTAGGAAAAGATAGATAGACAGGAAGGTAGAAACTTTCAAAGCAAGGCTTGATGAAAAAGGAAACTTTTTCACTAGTAGCCATGCTTAAGTCTATCCGGATTCTTTTATCTATTTGGCAAGTGGATGTCAAGACAGTATTCCTTAATGGAAGTCTTGAAGAAAGCATCCATATAAAGCAGCCAGAAGGGTTCATTGCAAAGGGCTAAGAGCATCTTGTGTGCAAGCTCAATCAGTCTATGGACTGAGGCAAAGCTTCAAGGTCTTGGAACATCCGGTTTATCAAAGTAATCAAGATCTTTGGATTTAGTAACCGGATAAGTCTTGTGTATACAAAAGATGTGATGGAAACGTGGTGGTATTTCTTGTACTATACTTAGATAATATTTTTTGGTAGTTGGAAACAATATCAAAATGTTGTCAGAAGTAAGGGTATGGTTGTCCAAACAATTCGATATAAAGGACTTGGGAGAATGTATATATTCTTGAGATCAAAGTAATAAGGGATCGCAAGAAAAGAATATTTTACTTATCCCAAGCTTCATACATCGGAAAAATCCTTGCTCGTTTTAAGCATACAAAACTCCAAGAAAGGTTTCTTACCTTTTAAGGATGGAGTAACTTTATCTAAAGATATGTCTCTGTAGACATCAAAGGAGATAAAGGCAGTTCTTTATGCTACGGCTGTTGGAAGCCTAATGTATGCTATGCACGAGATCAGAAATCTGTTTTACCAAGGGCATAGTTAGCAGATATCAAAGTAACCCTGGACAAGGACAGTAGACTGCAGTAAAGCATATATTGAAGTACCTTAGAGGCACTAGAGATTATATGCTAGCTTACAAGGCAGTTAATTTGGTCCCTGTGGGTTGCATGGATTTTGACTTCCAATCGGATAGGGACAATAATAAGTCAACCTCGGGGTTTTGTGTTTACTTTAGGAGGTAAAGTCATAACTATGGAAGAGTGATAAGCATAGGTGTTTTTCTAGATTCCACCATAGAAGCTTATTATATGGCAAGCCTCTAAGGTAGCCATAAAAGCTAAATGACTCAATAACCTCAAGATAGACTTAGATATGATTTCTGGTTTGTCCAAAAATTATTACAATTTATTGTAATAATATTGGTGCAGTAACAAACTCGAAGAAACCATAAGTCTATAAGGCAAGTAAACAAAATAGAGCGCAAGTACCACCCAATACGAGAAATCGTGTATAAACGAGGAGAAGTTGTTGCCGCCTAGATTGCATCAGGTGATGACCTACAGATCCTTTCACTAAGGTCCTTAAGGCAAGAGCTTTTGATGGGCATGTTGAAGGGTTGGGAATCAGATGTATGGCAGTAGATATATCAGCTTAGTCTTTTAGTATAAGTGGGAGATTGTTAGGATGTATACTAAAAGCCTAGCTTTTGGTATAAACATTTATCTAGAAATAAGAATCACATTGGTCAAATGTCTACATTTATGATAAATGTAGTTGCTCAATTAATTTATATTGAAGATAACATGGTGTGTGGTGTCATACACAGAAGATCATGTTATCGGTTCCTTATAAATTATAGACAGTAGCTCACGACCAAGATGGAAAGGAACAAACCATTGGAAGGTCGTAGTGTAATTAGGTATTAGTTTATCTTAACTATATAATTATACTAGTACACTTAGAGTGTATTGAGTAGGATCATTTGAGTTCATTCCTTTTATACTGACTTTATAAAGGAACAAAGACCTCAGTTATTATGGAAGTGTGTGCTCTTAATCCTAATATAATAACAAGCACATATATTTGATATTTATTTCTTTAATTTATCAATGGGTGAGATTTAGTTCGATGAATCAATAAGCCTGATAAGTTGGGAAATGATATCACTTATAGTGTGTGTTGTTGATTATAGAAGGAAACTGTGTCCTAGAGATACTAGGTTGAGAATGTCCCCAAGAGGAGCTCAAAAGGATTGTCATGTTAAACCCTGCAGGTGGACTTAGTCCGACATGACGATGAAGTTGAGTGGTACTACTCTTGGAGCTAGATATTAATTAAGTGAGTTGTCAGTAACTTACTTAATTAGTGAACATTTGTTATCTTAAACACAGGGAGACTAACACATTCATAATAAGAAGGAGCCTAAAAATATAATTTGGGATTGGTGCGGTAGTTCAATAATAATTCTCTAGTGGAATGAATTATTATTGATAAAATTAAGTTGTGTGTTCGGGGCGAACACGGGATGCTTAATTTTATCGGGAGACCAAAACCAATTCCTCCTCTCGGTCCCTATCGTAGCCTCTTAATTATAGAGTACTATACCCACCTATACCCACCTTCTTACCCATCCTATAGGGGGTCGGCCAAGCTAGCTTGGAGACCAAGCTAGGGCCGTCCATGTTTTGGTTCATGGGTGAATTCATGTGGTCGGCCCTAGCTTGAACTCAAGCTTAGGTGGTCGGCCCTATTAAAATAAAAAGGAATTTTATTTTTTCTTATGTGGATAACATGATTTAAAAGAGAGTTTAAAAATTTAAATCTTTCCTTTTATAAGATTCTACAAAAGATTAAGAGAAGAGTTAAATCTCTTTCATTATTTGTAGATTAAAAGGTTGATTTTAATTTTGGTAAAAACTTTCCTTTTAATCATGTTCATGATTTAAAAGAGAGTTTAAAAATTAAATATCTCTTTTATAAAGCTTCTACAAAGATTAAGAAAAGATTAGATATCTTTCCTTATTTGTAGATTGGAAGAGATTTTAATTTTTAAAGATAACTTTCTTTTTATCCACATGTTTAAAAGAAATATTTTAATTTATAAAATTTCCTTTTTATTGACCATCATGAAGGGAAAAATTATTAGAGAAATTTTTTATAAAATTTCCGGAAACAAATTAGGAAAGTTTTAATTCTTGATTGAATTAAATTTCCTTTGCTTGGTTTAAAGTGGCCGGCCACATTGTTAATGAGAAAAAATTATTTTTAATTAAATAAATTTTCCTTATCAATTGCAAAAGAATTAAGGAAATTTTTATTTAAATTTCCTTATTTGCCAAGGCCAAGGATTATAAAAGAGAGGGTAGAGGTGCCTTCATGGTGAACAACTCTATTATTTTTCTCCCTCTTTTCTTCCTTGGGTGTGGCCGGCCCTTTCTTTCCTCTCCTCTCCTTTGTATGGCCGAAATTTTCTCATGGTGGAGATAGCTTTGGTGGCCGGAACTAAGAAGGAGAAGAAGGAGAGAAAAGAAGCCTCTTTTCTAGCATCCCTTGGAGCATGGTGGTGGTGGCCCAACCTCTTCATCCTAGGAGAAGTTTTGATGGCCGAAACTTGTAAGGAAGAAGAAGGTGCTAGGTGGTTCTCATCACGGAAGATCGTTGCCCACACAACATCCGAGGTTAGAAGAGGAATACGGTAGAAGATCAAGAGGTCTTTCTAAAAGGTATAACTAGTAATTTTTCTTTCCGCATCATACTAGTTATTTTTGGAAATAATACTAAATACAAGAGGCATACGATTCTAGTGTTTCGAATTTGTTTTCGATATAGTGTTCTTTTGTTTTTCTTTTCCTTGTGATTTGATTGTTCTTTTCGGTTGACCTAAAGTTATTTTAGGAAATTAAATATTAGCTTTCCTTAAAAGGTTTTGTCTAGTCGGTGGTGGTTGCTCCCATATCCAAGAAGGCCATGTGCCTCGCCACGTCAGTACTGGGAACCAATTTTGGAAATTAATATTTAATGGAATTAATAACTTAGGTGATTTGGATCAAACGTGTTAAGTTCCGCAGGAGATCCAAGTCAAAACCTAAAAGAACAAATAAATTAAGTTTTGGATCAAACATGTTAAGTTACGCAGGCGATCCAAAATTTAATTTAAAAGAACACATGGTAGCTAGGAAAAGGTTCAGACCTTTGTACAAATTTTTGTACAGTGGAACCTTTAGGTTTTCCGAGTAGCAACCAACAAGTAGGATTTATTTTGGGCTTAATTGTTATTATTCTACAATTACGACATTATTTCTTATATTTTGAATTTGTAGGAAATCTAAAGAGCCATGAATCTGAGTCGAGTCAGATCAAGTTAAGCTTGATTTGAAGGGAAAAGGTAGAGATCACATTTAGAGCATCTAGGCCGTTGATTGAGTGCTCAAGTCATCCAAGGGTTCATTTAAAGCTTCAATTGAATTTGGATCATTTCATTCCAAGAGGGAAGAACCAAATTCAACTCTTAAAGTCCAATCTTAAAGCCCAATTTCATAACTCAATTTCCCTTCTCTTATTGGATTCGGATCCCTTTCCTTACCCAAATCTGAAACCCATTAAGAAACTTACTCCTTTCACGCGGGCGAACAGTGGCCGAACCTCTTCCTCACGACTTCTCTGCTTATGACGTAGCTAGGGCACGCAGACTTCTCCACAGCACCTCCTTCCTTTCTTCTTCCTCACCAGCAGTCGGCGACCACTCTTCCCTTACCCTTACTGCCGCCGGCCGGATCTCCAGCCCTTTCTACCTTCTTCTTCTCAATTCCAGCGGTGACGGCAGCGAGCACAAGTGGCGGGAGCAGTGAGCTTCGACAGCGATTTCGGTCATCCACCTCGCTGGAGGGGTTCTCCGGTGAGATACTTCACCTTCTGACACTTTTCCAAGGCTCCACCATTTGGGGTTCAAGCGCCAGAGGTAGAGGAGTGGTGACAGTCTAGTTTTTCTAGTCAACTTGCATCTGAGGGTGTTCTTCGGTGGAAGATTCATATCATCCCATCATTATTGTCGAAGCTAGCGAGCTGTCCACCAGTTCTTCACTGCTATCCACCGGCTTTGGGGGTTCCGGAGCTAGGTCCTTGTGTGACGGTGAAGGGTAGTCATTGGAATTGGTAGATGATATAAGAATTGTGGTTAGAAGTCTTAGTTTATTTCATGTTTACTGTTGATGTTTGTTAATTCTTATTGAATGTTTGTAGCAAACTTGATCTTCCATGTTTAGATTGCACACACTTTATCTAATTTGATCTATGCATATAACATGTTCGATGAATTGCTTCAACCATTAGTTAGATTTAATTTGATGCATTTTAGCATGTTTAATTCTAGCTTTGTCTTATTCTATCAATTTTGTTAAGTTCTAGTTCTTTATTTGGATTCAATTAGGATAGATTAGCTTAGGTTTCATTACATGCTTTAGGTTTCGTTCTATGTTTTACTTCATGTTGTCTTTTATTTTCTGCAATTGTAGTTAGGTTAGACTTAGCTTTATTACTCGTATTGTCTTTCATTTATTAGATTATGTTTCATTTAATGCTTTGTCATTTCATTCCTTAGTTTAATTTTGTTGACGGTGAAACCCATAACGTATAGTGACAATGCGATGTGGATTAATTGTTGGCACTTAGTTAGATTTCATTCTAGCATTAGATTAGTTTTATACTTGCTTTACTTTTTATTTGTTAGATTTAGAATCAAAATCCAAAACCCCCAATTCCATATTAAAAATCCTAATATATATATATAACATATTAACACATGATCCTAAGTTTACCACTTACCGTTACATTCATTGGTGGATGACCCGAGTCATTTCTATGCTAAATTAGCGTAGGAGAGGTTTGGTACTTTATTGTTTGATGCCCATTTCATGACAAAATTGGGTCATAATCAGCAGACCCGACGGGCCCAATCCAAATTGACGGCTTTAGCTGGAGGCACCTCGGGTTGATGGAGGCACCTCAGGTTGGAACATTGGAGGAGCCCTCAGTTGAATGGAGACATCCCTAAGTGGATAGAGACCAAAGTTAATGGAGAGGATCAACTCAAATGAAGGTGCCCCGAGTCATTAGAGGCGCCTCCAATGCAGTAAAAAAGAAGTCCATGACCAACTCTTTCAATACAACTTTATACGATGAGTAGGGAAAAGGGGGTTAATGAGCTTACATAGGTGGCGATTAAAGTCCATGGGGTCAAAAAGCAAAATAGCTAGCCTAGTAGCCCCCTACACTCCTGATCGGCCTTGCCAATCAAATAGATTTTCTGTAAACCCTGCACTTGACACAGACTGGATTCACTCGCAGCTCGACGACCCTCTCGCCCGATCGACCCTCCCTATTAAATAAGTTCTCTATGAACCCTACACCCAAGGCGGACCAGTCTCACTTGGGATTCATCTCCCCTCTTTCTCAATTGATCTTGTCGATCGGGCAGACTCTCTGCGGGCCCTACTCCTAGTTTGAACCATATTTACTTGAGGCTCTGTTCTCTCATTCTCTTGATCGACCCTGTCAATCAGACACTATCCCAGTGCCCTAATGCCTCATTCCCATCTTGGATCGGATTCACTCAGGGTTTTATTCCCACTTTCCCAATCGACCATACCAATCGGGCAATCTCTCAATATCCCTACTTTAATCCCTACTCAAGGAGGATTCACTCGAGACTCAGCTCCTCTCACTCCCATTCGGTCCTGTCGGTCGGACGGGTTCTCCGTGGGTCCCATTCTTGTCTTTGACCTGATTTGCTCGATTATATTCCCACTCTTCTAATCGGCCTTGCCGATCGGACGAGCCCTAAAAGAGTCAATGTTGACTTACTAGGTCACCCATAAGACTTTGTTTCCTTTGAGGATATCGCTACGACCCAGTCATGCCATATACATTAACGGGCTCCATGAGAAGCTTATCTTCTAGGTAGTAGCCCAAAAGGTCACCCAACCCAAAAGCCCAATAACTACCATTAATACAACATGTGGATTTGTCAAATGATCATATCCATGTATAAATGCTTACACCACCTACATGCCGATATGATTAATAGATGTGGTATAAGCATAACGATGGGATAAATTAATTGATTATAGAATAATGTTTCATTAATGCGGAGATTATGATAGATATTATAAAAGGGGGTCCTTCTTTGTTGGCACAAGTATGCTCATGCACACCTCTGCATCTCTTCTTCTTTGTTGCTGCTTGCTTTGCTTTACACTACAATCATTGTTCTGACTTGATTGTTAGAGTAGCTACACTAGGGACCCCCTGGCCTGCTTACTAACAATTTCCTTCTTTTCTCAGGAGTTCTTAGAGTCAGTCAATCTACACACCACATCATCGGTGGCCCATCCTCATCACTTCTAGACAGGATTAAATATGACAACATGTATGGGAACCTCTCAACCTGATTTGGAATGTGAAGATGTCAGAAAACTCTTTGCCATCACTATGATCCCAGAGGATTTCGATGAACACATCGCCACCACATTGCAAAAGGAAAAATGAAATTTCTTAGGCATTATTCTCAGTCGACTGGGGCGTTTAAAGCTTACAAGACCCTTATTCTTCATATCCTCAGGCGGCACAAACATTAGGTTTGTTGGTGCAATATCCTTTAGGTCAAGGTTGACTGAGTTGACCAAGCTTGGGTCTTGGTCATAGTTTCGATGTTTGACAATACATGTAGACACATGGACAATGCAGGTGCAGTTGTTCATGTGGGGAGATTCTGATCAGGGATTGATCAGTGTGATTGAAGGAGAGTCAAGTAGGTCAAGAGTGACCGGATACCTGACTAGGAAGTCCTAACTAGTATGTTAGGCAGCAGAAGTGAAAGTCCTGGTGAGTGAAGCCAGGTAGAAGGAAAGCCCTAGTGAGTGAAGCTAGGCAGATTGGAAATCCTGGTGAGTGAAGCCAGGTGAAAGTCCTAGTGAGTGAAGCTAGGCAGAAGGAAATCCTGGTGAGTGAAGCCAGGTGAAAGTCCTAGTGAGTGAAGCTAGGCAGAAGGAAATCCTGGTGAGTGAAGCCAGGTGAAAGTCCTGGTGAGTGAAGCCAGGCAAGGGAAAATCCAGATGGATCAAGGATGATCAGACATCTGGTGGAAGTCCAAGTAGGACAAGAGAGTGACCGGATACTTGGCACGACGAGTAAAGTCCAAGTGGGTCAAAGGGATTGACCAGACACTTGGTGGGAAGTCCTAGCAGGTCAAAGGAGTGACCAGATGCTAGGCATGATGTATCAACAGGTCAAGGTTGACCGGATGTTGGTTTGAGAGGCTTGGGACTTGGTTTTGGGCAAAAACCAAGTGCTGGATCGGTGGATCGATCCAGGCCTTTCCTAGCGAACAGAGAGCCTCTGGATCGATTCGTGGATCGATCCAGATGTCCAAATCGATCAGTGGATCGATTGGGACGCGGCTGCTTTGCGCGATAAGCGCTGGATCGATCCGTGGATCGATCCAGGCATTTTTCCAGAGCACAGAGGCGCTCTGGATCGATCCGTGGATCGATCCAAAGCCTCCCCGATCGATTGGGAATATTCGAATTGATCGGGATCCGACCGTTGCGTCGTATTTGAGCTGCAGGCGTGCGTTGGCTGCAGTAGCTCTTCACCATTTCATCTCAGATCTTCGCCAGCTCCTCCACAGCACTCTCAAAGCTCGTGATCGCCAGTTCTTGAAGGTTCTTGGAAGCTCTCCGAGTCAAGAGGCGGATCAAAGGCAAGAAGAGAAGCTAGGGTTAGGGTTTTCTGCATTCATTGTAAGCTTTGTGCTTGTATTTTGTTTTCCTTTCCTTCTTCTTGTACCGAGAGTCTTGTAGGGCTTCTCCGCCCTCGGTAGTTACCGAAAAGGAGTGTTTCATAGTGGAGGGTGCGTGCGTGATGTGGATCCTTGGATTAGTCACCTCCTTTGGAGGTGGATACCAAGTAAAATCCTAGTGTTAGTGTGGTTATATTTGTTTCTGTATTTTCCGCTGCATATTCTTGAAGAAACAAGCAACGCCAAGCACCGAGCGAACGCGATGAGCTATTCACCCCCCCCCCCTCTAGCTACTTTTGGTCCTAACAAGTGGTATCAGAGCGAGGCCGCTCTTCACCGGAATCATCGCCGGAAGGGTCAAGCATAACAAGAAGAGCTAGAGGGTGAAGAAGTTGAAGCAAAATTGTCAAAGTCAAAGAAATTCAAAAGCTCAACTTCTACAATGGAATTCCGAGATGGGCTCGAATTCGACACGAGGGTGGCTCCACCATACACTTCCACGAGCTTCGATTCTTGGAAATCAAGAATCGAAAATTTTCTTATGATGGACATAGAGCAATGGTTTGCTCTTATGGAAGGCTTCAAGACTCCAACAAACTCAAAGGGCAAAGTTCTCAAGAGGAGCAAGTGGAGTCAAGAGCAAGTCCAAAGGTGCGAGGCCAATGACAAAGTGACCAAGCTTTTGGTAAATTTATTGCCAAGCACCATCCTTTGCAAAATTGAAGAATTTGAAGATGCAAAGGAATTGTGGAGTAAATTGGCCAAGCTTCATGAAGAGATCCCCTCCACTGTACAAGAGCAAGAAGAATCCAGAGAGGGTGACTCTTTGGAGCAAGACCAAGAGGAGGACTTCGAGGTTGAGAGATGCTCAACCTCCGAAGAAGAAGTCCAAGAAGAAGCTTCATCTTCAAGGGAGTGCAATGAAGAGAACAAGGAGGGAGCATACTCCTTGTTCCATGTACAAGATGATGAAGCCTCCACCTCTAGGATTGAGGGGGAGTGTAGATCAATGAACCCGGAGCAAGAAGAGGCCTCCACATCCGGGTCAAGTGAAGAAGAAAAAGATGGTGCCACCTCCAAAATTCAAGAAATATCAAATGGAGGAGCAAGTGCCATCCCTACACAAGAAGGTATAAATGCCTCAATTAAAAATAAAAATCATATAATATGTTTTGAGTGTAGGGAAAGTGGGCACTACAAGAGCAAGTGTCCCAACTTGGCCAAGAAGAAGGGCCAAATGACACAAATGGGCAAGGAGAAGCCAAAGGAGACCACCCCCGGGACAAAGAAGAGCAAGGAGCACATTGTGTGCTTCTTGTGTAAACAAAAAGGGCATTATCGAAGTCAGTGTCCCAAGGGGAAGAAGATGGTCAAGGCTCAAGGAGGCACCAGTCAAGGGGGAGCTTCCAAGGTAAAGAAGAAGGTAACATTTATTGAGCCTACCCCTCTATGTTATGGTAAAAAGCATGATAGTTCAAATTTTTATCATTTTAATGCAATTTACCATAAGAATAGAAAGCATGAGGGCATTAAAGAAAAGCATGTGACCCTACATGCCAAGACTACCCAACCTAAGGTTAGGAAGGTAGATAGACATTTGGGCAAAAACACTAAGGATAATAGATACAAGCCCAAGAATAAAAATGCTCATGGATCAAATGAAAAATCAAATACTAAGGACTTAGTAAGGGAAAATCAAGTCTTGAGGTCAAGACTTGATAAATTAGAAAAGACCCTAAAAAGATTGGAAAATATCCTATTAGGGCAAAATGAGCATAACCTAGGTTTAGGGGTACAAAAGCCATCCAATGACCATAGAGGTTTGGGATACAAACCCAAAGCTAAAAAGGATGTGCCTAGTTATCATAGGGTTCCATATAGTTATGGAACAAACCCTAAGTCTAGAGGTCAAGTCAAGGATACAAGGGAAGATATCCCTAAAAGTATCTTTGCAACCAAAGTGACTAAGACTTCTAAGAAGTCTAAGAAAGTCACCAACAAGGTCACAAGGGAGGCTATCCCTAGAGTTGACCTAGAAAATGTGACCAAGGCTTCTAAGAAGCCAAACAAGGTCACTAGGAAGGTATCTAGGGAAGTTATCCCTAGTGAATACCTAGAGCATCCAAGGAGCACCAATAGGTGTTGGGTTCCTAGGAGCATTTTCTCTACCCCATAAATGGGTTAGAGAGTGTCAACTCTAAGTGAAAGGGCAGTTAACCCAATCATGAAGAAATTGACACTCAAGGAGCATTTTCAAGGTTTTTGTTAACCTTTGAAAATGAAATTGAATTATTATTTACTCCTTGAAAGAGTAAAATGTGCCTAATGGTGAAAAATTGATTTTATCTTAAAATGGCATAAATTGGGAAAACCTAGAGAAATACCAAGTTGGGATTTTGGTATTCTCTTAGAAATTTAAGGCAATCTGGGCCTTGATTTATGTGGTTATTCTTGAGGAAAAATGGAATATGTCAACATTTGAGGATATGCTTAATGTTTAAGTGGCATAAACAAATCAAGAGAAATAGAAATGTCAATTTAGGTTTTGACATTTCTTTGAAGCATTTAGGGCAATCTAGGTTTAACATTTTAAGTTAAAACAAGTGATATATTTTGGGTTAGCTAAGTGGTTAAGGATACTTAGATAGGTAATCTAGGTATATTTTACTTATGCTAAACCTTGCCATGATTATTTGCCCATTATATGTCATGACATCATGTTTATTTTTGCACTCATACCTTATTATGAAAATACAAAAATACCATGTCATGTCATACATACATCATGTAATTATATGAATCTTTCTTTTGAAAGTTATTTCATTTTGATGTATGCCATAGCATAATCATGCATTAAGTTTAATTCCTTGTAATTAAGGACAAATGGCATTTAACAACACTTATTAACAAGTGACATCCTGGGTGGATGTCTAATCTCTCTAAAATGCCTAGATAGATATGCATGATCCCTAGAATAGGGCAAAACCAAATTTTACATCTCACAAAGACCTATAAGATGACTTGTATGTGTTTTGTCCACAATAGATACAAGTGAGATGTTAGGATGATGAACAAAACTCAACATGTTGATTTAGTGCATTCTTTTGAGTTTTAGGTTCATCAAAACACATAGTTATGTGTTTTCCCATCATTGGGAAAGCTAATATACAAGTCATGTGCATTAAGCCCAAGGAATGTGATGGGATATTGGTTTTAAAAATTATTTTAAAAGACTTTTGGAAAACCTTGGTGAAGGCTATCTTTTGATAGTAATCACCATTGAATAGTTAGACACAAACTTGAAGAAAACGCTAAAGTTTTAGCATGTTTTCAAGTTTGTGTCAATATTTGAAAATATGAAGTATTTCCATAGAAAACTATTTTTCCATGATAAAGTATGCCCTAAATAATGTCTACATGAAATTTCATGGTTTTTAGATTTTTGTAGAATTTTCTAGGGGTTTCTGAAGTTGGCTGAATTTGAAATTCAGCAACTATCAGAGCTCCAATCGATCCATGGATCGATTGGAGTGCCTGAATCGATCCGTGGATCGATCCAGAAGGCAATTCTCGCGAGCAGAAGCTCACTGGATCGATCAGCCGATCGATCCACACATCCTGAATCGATCAGTGGATCGATTCAAATAGGTTGAATCGATTGGAACCCAACTCCAATCGATCTAGGACGCTGATTTTGGCTGGGAAGGTCTGATTTCAGCACTCTAAACCTATTTTAGTCAATGTAACCATTCCTAACCCCTCAAAATACATTTGTATACATAAAAAGGGTGTTTTCATGTTGAAAACAAGGATGGATTGGTTAACGAAGACTAAGTAGAAGTTTAGGTTGAGGTTGTTTCAAATATTGAACATTTAAACCTCAAAACTTCTAAAATTTGGGTTTCCTAAAGGTTTAGGAATTCCAAGTCATTGTTGGTGCAATGATAGAAGTTACCACCATGTCTTTAGGGGGAGGGACTCTTTAAAGACATGAAAAATTATTTTTCATGAACCTTGGAAGGTGGTTAATCTTCTGTTAAGAACATGCTCAAGGTTGAGCGTTTGAACTTTAATGGGGAGTGGATATCCTCATTGTTCAAGTGGGTTCTAGTGGATAATGCTCAAGGATGGGCATTTGCCTACATTGGGGGAGAATGTAAGGTTAAGGATAATGAAGGGTATGGGACCTTCATTATCGTGTTGACCACAACGAGTGAAGTTGTGAACAACGATGAGCAACTCTTCAGGGGGAGAGTTTTCAACAATGGGGCATTTGTTGAAGTGTGCCTAAAATTGAGGCATGGGTTGATGTGTGCTCAAAGATGGGTTGATGTGTGCCAATAGGGGGAGAATGTGTGGTTTAAGCTAGGCTTTCATTACCTATGGGGGAGCTCATAGGGGGAGAATGAAGGGAACCAACATTCATACTTTTGGCATGAATGGAGTTAAGGCTATGGGACTAGCTTAACTCAGAATGGTCCTAACTTAAAGGTATTGTCAAACATCAAAAAGGGGGAGATTGTTGGTGCAATATCCTTTAGGTCAAGGTTGACTGAGTTGACCAAGCTTGGGTCTTGGTCATAGTTTCGATGTTTGACAATACATGTAGACACATGGACAATGCAGGTGCAGTTGTTCATGTGGGGAGATTCTGATCAGGGATTGATCAGTGTGATTGAAGGAGAGTCAAGTAGGTCAAGAGTGACCGGATACCTGACTAGGAAGTCCTAACTGGTATGTTAGGCAGCAGAAGTGAAAGTCCTGGTGAGTGAAGCCAGGCAGAAGGAAAGCCCTAGTGAGTGAAGCTAGGCAGATTGGAAATCCTGGTGAGTGAAGCCAGGTGAAAGTCCTAGTGAGTGAAGCTAGGCAGAAGGAAATCCTGGTGAGTGAAGCCAGGTGAAAGTCCTAGTGAGTGAAGCTAGGCAGAAGGAAATCCTGGTGAGTGAAGCCAGGTGAAAGTCCTGGTGAGTGAAGCCAGGCAAGGGAAAATCCAGATGGATCAAGGATGATCAGACATCTGGTGGAAGTCCAAGTAGGACAAGAGAGTGACCGGATACTTGGCACGACGAGTAAAGTCCAAGTGGGTCAAAGGGATTGACCAGACACTTGGTGGGAAGTCCTAGCAGGTCAAAGGAGTGACCAGATGCTAGGCATGATGTATCAACAGGTCAAGGTTGACCGGATGTTGGTTTGAGAGACTTGGGACTTGGTTTTGGGCAAAAACCAAGTGCTGGATTGATCAGTGGATCGATCAAGGAGCTGGATCGATCAGTGGATCGATCCAGGCCTTTCCTAGCGAACAGAGAGCCTCTGGATCGATTCGTGGATCGATCCAGATGTCCCAATCGATCAGTGGATCAATTGGGACGCGGCTGCTTCGCGCGATAAGCGCTGGATCGATCCAGGCATTTTTCCAGAGCACAGAGGCGCTCTGGATCGATCCGTGGATCGATCCAAAGCCTCCCCGATCGATTGGGAATATTCGAATCGATCGGGATCCGACCGTTGCGTCGTATTTGAGTTGCAGGCGTGCGTTGGCTGCAGTAGCTCTTCACCATTTCATCTCAGATCTTCGCCAGCTCCTCCACAGCACTCTCAAAGCTCGTGATCGCCAGTTCTTGAAGGTTCTTGGAAGCTCTCCGAGTCAAGAGGCGGATCAAAGGCAAGAAGAGAAGCTAGGGTTAGGGTTTTCTGCATTCATTGTAAGCTTTGTGCTTGTATTTTGTTTCCCTTTCCTTCTTCTTGTACCGAGAGTCTTGTAGGGCTTCTCCGCCCTTGGTAGTTACCGAAAAGGAGTGTTTCATAGTGGAGGGTGCGTGCGTGGTGTGGATCCTTGGATTAGTCACCTCCTTTGGAGGTGGATACCAAGTAAAATCCTAGTGTTAGCGTGGTTGTATTTGTTTCTGTATTTTCCGCTGCATATTCTTGAAGAAACAAGCAACGCCAAGCAACGCCAATCACCGAGCGAACGCGACGAGCTATTCACCCCCCCCCCCCCTCTAGCTACTTTTGGTCTTAACAAGGTTCTTATTATATTATATTCTCCCCTCGACTCCACGGATATTCATGAGTCAAAGGACTAAGTTAAATCCTCATCCGGTCGGTAGGTTAGTTTTTCTATTATATTCTCCCTCCTACTCCACGGGTATTCAGGAGTCGAGGGGTCGAATCGGATCCTTAGTCGGTTAGTAGGTTTGTTTTTGTATTATATTCTCCCTCTCAGTCCAATGGTATTCGGGAGTCGAGGGACCGAGTTAGATCTTTAGCCAGTCAGCACAACTCCCCAATCAGGTATGCTACGGGCTCTGCTCCCTCTTACGGCCACAGGTGTTGGATCGAAACCACGCTAGAGGGGGGGGTGAATAGCGTTCGCGGCTATTTCGTTCGATTATCGGAATCGTAAAACGTTCGTAGAGTAATTAAAGCAGCGGAAAATGTAAATAAACACAAACACAGAGACACGGTCGTTTACTTCGTTCGGAGCCTAAGGCGACTCCTACTCGAAGGCCCGCGATCCTTGATCGCTTCCGGTGGGCAACAACTATAAGCTCGATAAACGATTACAAGTTGAAGTACAATAAACAACAGTAAATAATTATCCCAACGACAAAGAAATGAAGATTCGGAGCTCCTGGTCGTCGGGCACAAGTAGCAGCACTTCGGAACGTCGTTTGGAGCAGCACGTAGCACTTGAATCACTTGGAAGAAGATATTTGAAGCTGCTAGTCGAGACCCCTTATAAAGGGGGTTCAAGGCACCTTATACTGTTCATTAAGGCGCCTTGAACGAGCCGAGTCACCCGCGTGGATCAAGCCGACCCGGTCGAACTCTATCTGGTTCAAGGCGCCACCTATCCAAGGCGCCTTCAACCTCGGTCCAAGGCGCCTTGAACTCCATTCAGGGCGCCTCCAGTCTGCTTCTTGCACTCGAGGCGCCTCCAAGCTCTATGGAGGCGCCTCGGACCTTCATCCGAGTTCTTCTTTGTGTTTTGGTACTGCAAGTATGTTAATCCAAAATACCGCAACATAAAGTTAACACAAAATAATAGTATGAATATGAAATTATGATAGTCTCGGACTGTCTGATCGGAAACCCTAGGTCGACCTGACGCTTCTTTCCCTCTACGGGAACGCGTCCTCACCTACTCCACTCGTGAGATTTTACCTTTGCCCAGTGATCCTCCGATGCTTCCGGACTTCACGCTGGATGCTCCGGACTTCTCAACATCCGCCCACCGGCCATTCGGACTTTCACAGTTCGCGACACCAGGACTTTCCACCTAGGGTTACCACCCCCTAGGAATTTTGCCTGAAGTCATCGACCTGCCAAGGCTTTCCGCATAGGGTTACCACCCCCTATGACGTAGGGTTACCACCCCCTAGGGTTTTACCTTGCCTAACCGCAGTTAGGACTTTCCTGAAACACTCAGCAAAAGCTGTCAGAAAACAAAGCACCTTAACTTTGAATCCTTTGCCATTATCAAAACTTAGGTTCGATCGTCGGATGCTTCCCGCACCAACAACAGGATCTGCTACAACTCCCTGATCAGAGAGTAAAGGCCTAGCTCCATGATCAGAGACTAGGACCCTAGATCCCTGATGTGAGACTAGTAGCTCCCTAATGCGAGACTATGGGCACATCTCCCGATACGAGACTAGCGGCACAATTACCCAATAGGGGACTAGGACCCTAGCTAATCTATCACGGACTAGGGGCCTCTATCTCCGATCAGGGACTAGAGGCTCAGCTCCCCAAACGAGAATGCCACAGGGTTTGCTCCCTCATGTTGCTACGAGCTTTGCTATCTCATATTGCAACGGGCTCTGCTCCCTCATACAGATATGAGCTTTGTGTTGGTGCAATCGACCTAGGTTTTGATGTGTGTGTCAAAGAGTTTAAGTTAGGCTTTCATATGTATTTGATATGTGTTTGAGTCATGCAGGACTTGGTGGAACACATAAGGACTTGGTGTGACCAAGTTCGGGAAGCTCATCCAAGGGCTCGGATCGTTGAGTCGGTGAAGGATGGTGTGGAAGACATCCGAGGGACCGCGCGGACGAGGAGCAATGGAGTGGAGCCAGAGGAAGTGGACTTCAAGGCAGCGTGAAGGATGGCACGGAGAGGAGCCGCGGGCTCGGGTGCATCTGAGGGACGAAGGCCGAGGAAGAGGACTTCAAAGGCGACTCCGGAAAGGATGAGAGGAGTGAATGTACTGGGACCAATCGACTGGTCATGGGACCAGTCGACTGATCCAGCCTCACAGAATGCATAGAAGCATTCTGTGCTTGTCGACTAAGGGGACCAGTCGACTGGTCCTAAGACCAGTCGACTGGTACATGACCGTTGGCAGAAAACGGGCTCTAAAGAGAGCCGTTTGCGTTGCCTAACGGCTAGCACCAGTCGACTGGTGCATGGACCAGTCGACTGGTGTCAGGGTTTGAGTTGATTGGTGATCAACTCTTTCCTCTTACTTAAGGGGAGCTTTGGGGCATTGAAGGGGTTACTGATACTCATTGTAAACCTTCTGATTCTGTGCCCAAAGCTCCCAAGACAATTCTCTTCCTCCTAATTCTAACTCCATCTTGTAAAGAGGAAGAGTGCTCTTGTGAGAGGTTTACTCCACCGAGAAGGAGAAGCTTTAGCCGGAGATTGCCGGGGACTGATCCACCAAAGGATCAAGGGCTCGTCCACCTCAAGGACACGTCGTGGAGTAGGAGCAAGCAATCTCCGAACCACGTTACATCGAGCGTGTTAGCATTTGTATTCTCGTTTGTGTTTCATTGTTTTTAGTTTCTATATTTCCGCTTGCGCAAACTAACGTATTGTAGAGAAGAAATCGATTTGGGGGTGGCCTAGCTATCCAACCCCCCTTCAAGCCGGCCACCGATCCTCCAACAATTGGTATCAGAGCAAGGAAGCTCTTCAACGGACTAATCGCCAAGAAGAACAACATCATCAAATGGCCGGCTCAAACATTCATCCACCCAAATTCGAAGGAGACTTCTCTTGGTGGAAGAGGAGAATGGAGGTATTCTTCGAAACCGATTTTGACATAATGCTAATCATGGAAAATGGTTTCGAAGTGCCTAGGGATCAAGACAATAAGCTACTTGAGAAAACAAGGTGGACCAAGAAGCAAAGGGAAGAACATTTAGCAAATGCTAAAGTCATACATCATCTACAAAGTGTCCTTCCTCAACAAGAAATAACAAGGGTTGGAACCTACTCAAGCGCTAAGGAGTTATGGGAAAAGCTAGTGGAGCTTCATGAAGGAACATCGGAAGCGAAATTAGCAAGAAGAGACCTCCTTCGAACTCAACTCAATAATATCAAGCTTGAGAAAGGAGAAAAGGTATCAATTTTACATTGTAAAATCAAGGAGATTATTAATGGACTAACAAGTGTAGGTGAGACACTTTCAAATCGAGATGTGATTACGAAAGCCCTAAATGCTTTTCCAAGATCCACAACTTGGAGTTCCATTGTAGATACATACTACATATCAAAGGACCTAGAGAAATCCTCTCTAGATGAACTCTTCTCAACAATGGAGCTTCATGAAACAAGAGTTGAGGGATTAGAGGGAGAAGCAAATAAATCAAGAGGAGTAGCCCTTGTGGCAAACAAGGGAAAGGGTAAGAAGAAGAAGTGTTCATCCCCACCATCCTCCGACTCCGAAGAATCGAGCGCCTCAATGGATAGTGATCAAGAGGCGTATATGGTAAGGAAAATGAGAAGAGCCTTTAGAAAATTTTCATCTAACAAATCTCATGATAGGAAAAGCTCAAGAAGTAAAAGTAGAACAAGGAAGGTAATTTACTACAATTGCCAAGAAGAAGGACACATAAGAGATGAGTGTCCTCTCTTGAAAAAGAAGGAAGGGAAGAAGAAGAAGGAGAAGACAAAAGAAAAGGGGAAGAAGGCTCAAAACCTAAAAGCAACATGGGATGATCCTTCATCATCATCGGAGGAAGAAGAGCATCACATAGTCAATTTTGCGCTCATGGGGATTGATGATGTAGCCTCCACCTCATCCGAACAAGAAGAAGGAAGGAGCTCAAGTGAAGATGAAGAGGGGAGCTCAAGTGAAGGGGGAGGTCAATCATCGGATTCGGACTTCTCGGTAAGTGAGGTACATAATCTTCCTCCTCATATTTTAATTAAAATTATTTCAAGCACAAATGATGACTTGTTCAAGGTAAAAAGGAAAAACAAGTCTTTGAAACATGATATTAGAATGCTTGAAGAAAAATTAGAATCCATGTGCTCTAAGGACTACAATAAGCATGTTTTTTCTTCCTCAAGTTCAAATGTATCATGTTTAGAAGAAGAAAATAGGGAATTAAGGGAAAAGATAGAATACCTTACAAATGCCCTTAGGAAATTTGAAATTGGCTCTAAAACCCTAAATATGATCATTGGGAGCCAAAGGGCAAGTTTTAAGAAAAATGGGATAGGATACAATGAACAAAATAATGAAAAGACCTATCATTGTCTACTTGCTAGGGGGCAATCCAAGACAAAGACCATAGATAGGAAATGGATCCCCAAAGAGTACTTGGTCAACCCAATTAGAAAGAATTTCTATTGGGTGCCAAAATCAATCCTCAAGGGTTAGAGGATTCTATGACAAGTCAACCATGGAAGTCAATAATTCAAATTTTTTCTATATGGTTGACTTGAGACCTTAAGGGGGAGGGCTTAGCCTTGATAGAGATTTATGATCAAGAGGGCTAAGTAGAGGTTACCTTTATCTCACAATGATTATTTTCTAACCATAAATGTGAGATATTAGGATGATACAAATAATTCACTTATGCTTATGGCATTTTGATGAGTTATGAAGTGTATCAATGTTTAGTGATCATAGGCCAACTATGGGGAAAGCAAATGTTTAATTAATGGACATCTTGCCCATAGATCATAGTTGGATATTTTAAATGTTTTGAAAACAATTCTATGTTTTATTTACTGTGGTCTAGCTATTTTAAAACATATGATTGCAAAATTGAGCTTGAAATTGATACAAACTTGCATGTTTTCGATATTTTTGAAACTCGGTCAAAATTTTGAAAATAGGTTGACTTTTCGTGAAAACATATTTTTCTTAGTTAAAGAACATTATAAGAAATATGTGTTCAAAATTTCATGATTTTTCGAATTTTCTAGAATTTTTTATGGATTTCTGAACGGCTGCCGTAGGCTGAAATTTATGTTCAGTTTGTGCCAGTCGACTGGTGCAGATACCAGTCGACTGGTACCAGCCTTTCAGCATTCTGTTGGTCTTTAAAATCAAATTTTTGGTTCAAATTTGGTTGGAACTGATACCATAGTATGTGTACGTATCTGGTACAATATTTTTGATGGTGTCAAAGGGGGAGAAATGGGTAGGTTTAAGTTAGAAAATCTACTTGGGTGCAAATCTTTGAAAATTAAGATTAAGAGCATGTGTTAAGGGGGAGCTTGGGTTTTATGCTTCATATTTACATATTGCCTGTACTTTTCAAAGTTGTTATTGGTGCCTAGCTTAAACATATTGCCACACATCAAAAAGGGGGAGATTGTTGGTGCAATCGACCTAGGTTTTGATGTGTGTGTCAAAGAGTTTAAGTTAGGCTTTCATATGTATTTGATATGTGTTTGAGTCATGCAGGACTTGGTGGAACACATAAGGACTTGGTGTGACCAAGTTCGGGAAGCTCATCCAAGGGCTCGGATCGTTGAGTCGGTGAAGGATGGTGTGGAAGACATCCGAGGGACCGCGGACGAGGAGCAATGGAGTGGAGCCGAGGAAGTGGACTTCAAGGCGTGAAGGATGGCACGGAGAGGAGCCGGGCTCGGGTGCATCTGAGGGACGGGCCGAGGAAGAGGACTTCAAAGGCGACTCGGAAAGGATGAGAGGAGTGAATGTCTTGGGACCGATCGGTGGTCATGGGACCACGATCGATCCACTACGTAATGCAGAAGCATTCTGCTTGTCGACTAGACGATCGGGTCCTAAGACCACCGATCGGTACATGACCGTTAAGCGTAAAACGGGCTCTAAAGAGAGCCGTTGGCGTTGCCTAACGGCTGGTGCATGGGCCAGTCGACTGGTGTCAGGGTTTGAGTTGATTGATGATCAACTCTTTCCTCTTATTTAAGGGGAGCTTTGGGGCATTGAAGGGGTTGCTCTGATACTCATTGTAAACCTTCTGATTCTGTGCCCAAAGCTCCCAAGACAATTCTCTTCCTCCTAATTCTAACTCCATCTTGTAAAGAGGAAGAGTGCTCTTGTGAGAGGTTTGCTCCACCGAGAAGGAGAAGCTTTAGCCGGAGATTGCCGGGGACTGATCCACCAAAGGATCAAGGGCTCGTCCACCTCAAGGACACGTCGTGGAGTAGGAGCAAGCAATCTCCGAACCACGTTACATCGAGCGTGTTAGCATTTGTATTCTCGTTTGTGTTTCATTGTTTTTAGTTTCTATATTTCCGCTTGCGCAAACTAACGTATTGTAGAGAAGAAATCGATTTGGGGGTGGCCTAGCTATCCAACCCCCCTTCAAGCCGGCCACCGATCCTCCAACAATTGGTATCAGAGCAAGGAAGCTCTTCAACGGACTAATCGCCAAGAAGAACAACATCATCAAATGGCCGGCTCAAACATTCATCCACCCAAATTCGAAGGAGACTTCTCTTGGTGGAAGAGGAGAATGGAGGTATTCTTCGAAACCGATTTTGACATAATGCTAATCATGGAAAATGGTTTCGAAGTGCCTAGGGATCAAGACAATAAGCTACTTGAGAAAACAAGGTGGACCAAGAAGCAAAGGGAAGAACATTTAGCAAATGCTAAAGCCATACATCATCTACAAAGTGTCCTTCCTCAACAAGAAATAACAAGGGTTGGAACCTACTCAAGCGCTAAGGAGTTATGGGAAAAGCTAGTGGAGCTTCATGAAGGAACATCGAAGCGAAATTAGCAAGAAGAGACCTCCTTCGAACTCAACTCAATAATATCAAGCTTGAGAAAGGAGAAAAGGTATCAATTTTACATTGTAAAATCAAGGAGATTATTAATGGACTAACAAGTGTAGGTGAGACACTTTCAAATCGAGACGTGATTACGAAAGCCCTAAATGCTTTTCCAAGATCCACAACTTGGAGTTCCATTGTAGATACATACTACATATCAAAGGACCTAGAGAAATCCTCTCTAGATGAACTCTTCTCAACAATGGAGCTTCATGAAACAAGAGTTGAGGGATTAGAGGGAGAAGCAAATAAATCAAGAGGAGTAGCCCTTGTGGCAAACAAGGGAAAGGGTAAGAAGAAGAAGTGTTCATCCCCACCATCCTCCGACTCCGAAGAATCGAGCGCCTCAATGGATAGTGATCAAGAGGCGTATATGGTAAGGAAAATGAGAAGAGCCTTTAGAAAATTTTCATCTAACAAATCTCATGATAGGAAAAGCTCAAGAAGTAAAAGTAGAACAAGGAAGGTAATTTGCTACAATTGCCAAGAAGAAGGACACATAAGGTAATTTTCATCTAACAAGAAGAAGTGTTTTTAGTTTCTATATTTCCGCTTGCGCAAACTAACGTATTGTAGAGAAGAAATCGATTTGGGGGTGGCCTAGCTATCCAACCCCCCTTCAAGCCGGCCACCGATCCTCCAACACTTTGTTCCCTCATACGGATACGAGCTCTGCTTCCTCATATTGCTACGGTCTCTGCTCCCTCATGCGGCTATGGGCTCTACTCTCTCATATTGCTATGGGCTATGCTCTCTCGTATTGCTACGAGATTTGCTCCCTCATGCGTCTACGAGCTTTGCACCCTCGTATTGCTATGGGCTTCACTCCCTTTAATAGCCATGACTCAGACTATTCTCTCCCTGACTCTATGGACATTTGAGAGTAGAGAGATCGAAACTATCTATCCTCGACTCCACGGGCATTCAGGAGTCGAAGGATCATGTCAGATTTTTAGTCGGTCGGTATCTTAGCTTTTCTATTATGTTCTCTCTCCAACTTTGTAGTCATTCGGGAGTTAAGAGATTGAGCTTTCTCTCCCTTATTCAGGGTTGAGCTATCACCACTGATCTCATCCAGAGTATTGCTATTGGTCTAGAATTAACATATTTTCCTTTTTTGGACACGATCACCGCTGCCACTTAGTTGGC
Source organism: Zingiber officinale (assembly GCF_018446385.1). Taxonomy (NCBI): domain Eukaryota; kingdom Viridiplantae; phylum Streptophyta; class Magnoliopsida; order Zingiberales; family Zingiberaceae; genus Zingiber; species Zingiber officinale. Next base: position 112,514,243 of record NC_056002.1, on the reverse strand, counting down.
ATACGCCTCACTTGCCACTCCGTCGGCATGCGCCTCACTCATCGCTCGATCTGCACAAGCCTCACTTGCTGCTCCGTCAGCATGCATTTCAATCATTGTTTCGTCGACAAGCGCCTCACTCATCGCTCTATCGGGACTCACCGCTCCATTGGCACTTATAGATCGATCGACATTCGCCTCACTCGCTGCTCCATCGACATTCACCTCACTCACGGCTCCGTCGACACACGCCTCACTCGTAACTTCGTCGGCATATGCCTCACTCATCGCTCCGTCGGCACTTGCCTGACTTGCCGCTCCGTTGGCACTTGCCTCACCCATTGCCCACTTGACATTCGCTCGATCATCCGCTCGGCATTGGCTTGGTTGCACCCTCGGTATTCGCTCGATCACCCACCCGACATTTGCTCGATTATCGACTTGGTACAAATTTTCATCACTCGCTAGGCACAATTTCCCCCGCTCACTCGGAACCACTTTCATTGCTCTCTCAGCACCGTTTCCACTGCTTGCTCAATACCATTTTTGCCGCTCACTCAGCATCGCTTCTGTCGCTCGTTCAGCACTATTTTAGTTATTCGCTCGGCACTACTTCCGTAGCTCACTAAGCACAGCTTTCATCGCTCACTCTACGCCACTTTTGCTGCTCACTAGGCACTGCTTCCTTCACTCGCTCGACATTGCCATAGCTACTCACTCGACATTATACAACAGGCTCAGTGATTTAACTATGAAGTTAGGAGCAATTAGCCTTATGATAAGCTGTCTAGTCAATCAGACTCATACCTCCTCGACTAGATTTGATGGGGAAACTAATGATGCAGTGAATAAGGTTGAGGACGTGTGGTCAGGAGGACAATTTTAGTTTTTCACTACTTTTCCTTTATGAGGGTTTCTTCGAGAGAAAAGAAGGGACTTTTTCGGCCACGACATCTTTTGCTTCTCCCTCACTAGATGGTCATGGAGGAGGCAGCAACCATCGGCCTATCCTATCCTTTCGGCAGATCCTTCGCCGGATGTGCTCCCTATCGCTGTTGCCTCCCCTGACACGAGCAATAGGCCTTCGGAGGCAGATGTTGATGTCGTTCCTAACGCTCCATGATGCATGTAGTAGTTGTACTCCTCACTACTGGCAAGGTCTCTCCCTCACAATTGTCGCCCACAACCATCACTGTCATTGACCGCGCCTCTCCTTGCTCTTACAATCGTCACAATTGTTCCTGGAATCAATTCGACGGCTATCGCTGTCCCTATGATCTCTACCACTGCCTCTTCGACTGTCATCGCCTATCCACCCCCGGACCACCACTATTGTGCACCCCTGCAGTGCTTCATGCTGATCCGACATCCAGTGGTTACTGTTGCCCCCAATAGAGATCTGGCCACTACCACCACAAATCCCGCTATCGTCGATCTAACTGTGTTCTAACATTCGAGTTGCTATTGTGTTCTAGCCTACGAGCTATTGTTGTGTTCCGGCTTACGAGCCGCTATTATATTCTGGTCGCTAGATCCCTCTGCCCCTGGCTCTGTACCACCTTCGGCTTCATGCTACCGCCTCTAGCTCTGTGTCTACACCTCTGGCCTGCGCTTGCAAGCCTGATATGGTTTTACATTCAGTCTTTATGTACTTCATTATAGTACTATTTATCTGCTTCACATACTTCATCGTAGATCTGACTTGAGCATCAAAGTGGAAGGCCAGGGCAACCCGAAGACATCTCACCACTCCTTGTAGGACCATTAGTCACGTGAGAGGGGGGGGGGGGGGGGGGAGTGATAACCATGATTTTACTATACTATTCTCATTCATATAATCATGGTTTGATGTAATTTTCTTATATAGAACCCATATTTATATTACATTTTTATATATTGTATTAATTTTGGGCTTAATTGCAAATTAGTCTATTTTCATGGTATTTTGATGCTAATATTTGTTTATTATTTTGTAGGCATCAAAAGGGTCATGGACCTGATCAGTGTGGGCTGCACTCTGGCTCAAATCTAGGGCTAAACGAGTCGATCAAGCTTTGGATCAATTTGGACCGTCCATTGAAGATTGGAGAGATCTGAGCCATCCGTCAAGCATCTGGTCTATCAGACCTAATGGGGAGTAGATCTGGACCGTAGATGAAGATCAATACTGTTGGATCGGATTTTAGGCCATTTTCCACCGTTGATCAAGCTCCGAAGCATCTCAGCCGTTGGATCAGATTTGAGAGGATTTAAAAGCCGCGTGAGAAGCTACAGTTTTTGGAGCTCGGTTCGCGATTTTGTGCTACAGTGTCTTCTTCTCCGCGACGCCGAGTTTCCCTTCCACAATTCAGATCCAGTTCTTCTTCTTCTTCAACGACGGCGATCTTGAGCTGACGGCGTCCATTTTCCGGCGATCAGAGAGTGTTTGAGGGAGGTTTCTCGGCGCGCTGTGGGTTTGTTCATCGCCGCGATCCGGAGCAAGGGAGGTTTCTTGTTCAGCGATTTTCACAGTCACCACAGCTTGAGGGGAGGTTTCCGATAGCTTCTGATCATCTTTCCGATCGTCATTCCATAGCAAGCTAGCTCGATTTGATCAATCGGATTGGTTTGCGAATCCACAGATCCATGCTCTGTTTTCTTGGCCAATGGGATTATCCGGTAGATGTGAGTTTTAGGGGAGGTTTCCAAGAGCTGTGAGCGTCACCTGGTAATAGTTGTAAGCTTAGTGATCGTTGTTGGGTGTTGAGGGGAGGTTTCTGATGCATTTCTGTTGTTACGGCAGAATGGAGAAGATTGGTTCCGGATTTGGGTTTGTGGAATGTTAGGGTTTTGTTTTCTTCAATTTTTACATTTGGATTGTGTTTGAATCTGCTCAGATCTTCAGATCTGATTCATAACATAGCAATTTCATTTCTGATTAAGTTTTAGACTTTCCATTTTCAATTTCTTGCTTTTAAAACCCCAAATCTTAGATCTAATTCTGATTAGTTTTTTGATTCTGATACTAACAGGTTGTAAAGTTTTGTGATTTAGTTAGCAATTTAATCTTTGTGATTATGATCTTGTTTAGGTGTTAGCTGCTTAATTTGATGTTTAGATTACTATCTTTGTTCAATGCTTTTGGGACTAAATTCTTGAGCTTGACTGATAAAATGGTTGTAATTGAGGATTGTATGTAGTTTGATCAATTAATGATTTTATGATTCTTGATTGATGAGAATGCCTAATAAACTTTGTCAATGTGAGAAATTAATTTTGAATCAAATCTAGAGTTCACACACACATTTTGCTAGTAACCCTTGGAAAAAAATACGACTTGGGACTCGTTGCTACAACGCTTGTATTAATATTAATGAGTTTCAATTTTAATTAATTTGATGTGCCACGTGACATGAAAATGGCTTACACCAAATTTTGGCGCCGTTGCCGGGGAACTTAACTAGCAATGTGTGTTTATTTTAGATTGATCATTGTGTGATTTTAATTGGTTAGCATTTATCTTACTTGATTTGATTGCCTATTCTTTTTGTATTTTCTTGTTGGCTTATTCTTGAATTTTTAAATGCTTCTACTGTTCATGTTTTCATGAGATTAAAACTTTATGCTCTTGGATCTTCTAACATTTATTTTTAGTGTTGAATTGTAAGAACAGGAGATTTCTTTAGCATGGATCCATATTTTCAGAATTTTGTAGGTGGAATGGAGAGTTATCAGTGTTTTCAACCTGAGTATCAATTTTACCCAAATTTGGATCAACGAAATAGGTATGAGTCATTTTCAAATGATTTTAATGCTAATTGGGTAGATAATTCATGTTTCAGGTATGAAAGTGCACAAGGACCATTTGTTGAACCATATCCAGCTTTCCAGAGTTCATATGGGTTCCAGGAAGTTTCAACAAAATTTATACCAAATTTTTTTCAACAAAACGAATCTCAGATGGATGAGTCAACATGGAAACTCAAGGAGATTATGCAACAAATGAGTGAGCATCAAGAGAAGCAATTTTCAAGGATACAGAACATACAGAGTCAGATAGATCAAATTGCATCATCTATCAATCAGCTGAAAACACAAAACTCCAGTGGAGAGATGGAAAGTAGTGATTCTGTCAGGCCTGGCCCTACTCCCATTACTTCACATGATTTTTCTAATACTTTTTGTGATGATGATGTAATTATGCAAATTTCTGATCCTAATGATTTTGTTGTTGAAGATGTTGATAGTGATTCAAGTTCTGAACATTTCTTTGAAGATGAGCTAAGTGTAGGGGAATGCTTACCGGAAGCATTACCTCAAGAATCACCAAGAGTTGAAGATGTAAGTGTAGGGACTTGTGCTATGGAGCCAAGCACCCAAGAATCACTACATGAGGATGTACCATCACCAGAACCACAGTTTGAGCCATTATTTAATGAAGAGGAGGTAACAATCACCACTCTAGGTACTGTTCAAAACGACAAGGTGAGTATTTCTTGTGATTTTTCAGAAAATTTAATTGAGGTACCAATTGTAGACTTTATTAGATGTGATTCATTCATTGATATATTTTATACCCACACTAATGTTCTCCTATCTTCTTTTTACCCCACATGTGTGTGGGAGTTGTTTTCTTTTGTTGATTGTGTAGGAGAACATAAGCTTCCAGAGTAGATGCTTACACTGAACCGCTTAAGACCTCCGGAAAGAATTTGCAATGGAAAAATGGTCAATAAAAAGAAATTGATTGCAACCAAAAGTACTCCATTCCCGGTGTGGATTCTTTTGTTAAATCCTCTTCGACCACCGGAATCTAGGGGAGTTGGTTCTAATTTTATTTTCTTTTGCATTTTAATTCATGCTTAATGTTTAGTCTTTTCTTTAATAAATTCTTTGAGTATAAATTTTGATTTTCTTATAGCATTTAGTTATGTTTACAATTGTTAGTTTTCTTATTGCATTTGATTTTGAGTGTGAATAAGAAAATGGCACCCCCTAGCAAGTTTTCTATAACATGTTAGAAGTAGGGAATGTGAGCTAGATTTGAGAATCTATTTTTTGGAGTTTAATGTCAATAATGGACTTTAAATTTTCTCAAGGTTTCTATTTAATGATGGACACTTGATTGATAAATTGGAATGATACTTTTTCATGCCTAGTAAGGATGAGCCTTAATTGAGTGATGCACTTGTGTTATTGCACTCTAGAACTTGCTTTGATTCTTTCAAAACCATAATCTAATGGATTAAATCATGTTTATGAAGGTAAATCTATTTGTTTCTTTCTTCCACACAAATTCTTGCTATTTTTTTCTTGATAATCATCATATCAATCTATGCCTTTTCATTTGTAAATCTTTTGGATGTGGATACATGGTTTGTTATATGATGGATATTTTGGCAAGGTGGATTAAGTTGAAGTGTGGGGGAAGAGTTTTTGGATGATTTGTGAAGAGTACATTTTTGATGAATTTTCTTATGGCCGGAATTTTTGATAGTCAAGGTTAAGTTTGATTGCAATGGAGGTTAACATTAGAGGTTTTGGAGTAAATGGATGCATAAAGAAGTTTGGAGTGGTTAAAGATTGGGAAGAGCAATTGCTAAAGGGAAGATTTTGTGATGGATACCTTGAGTCACCTGATAGTTCTGTTTTTAAATCCAAGCTCTTAATGTTGCAATGCCAAATAGAATTATTCCTTGAGTTTATTCATGTTTAGAGCAAGCTTAAATAATCTTGAATTCAGGAAATTGTTACTAAGGTGATACACTCAAGCTATTCGAAGACATATGTTGAATAAAGTGTTTAACTGCTAGAATCTGAACATTTTGTTGGAGCTGCTGCACATGAGTTGTGCCATGTCTGAAACAGAAAAGCAGAAGTGCCATAGAAGCTGCAAAACAGAAATGCAAGGATCAAAACAGAATTCTGATGTAATTATGTATCAAGTGTGAACCAATTTGTCATTATGCCTTTTCCATTTCTTCACAAACCTGCTGAACATAATTTTGATAGTATCAAATGGCTGAAAATTGGAATCAGTGAAGTGTTTAATCAGTAATGGATTGTTAAATACAGAGATAGTACCAAGGATGGCTGCTGATCCGGAATTGGACAATGCTGCTGGACATGGATTTCAAAATCTATAGGGCTGTATCTGTGAAATTGTGACTGTTTGAACTGGAAATTTTGGCTAACAAAGTGGAGTGTATAAGCTAGAAGATTCAGAAATAAAGAAGATATTCAGAAATGAAGGTTTTTGACTGGAAAGCACTTCAATTGAGGTACATAGCATTTAGTGCTTAATGAAGTGGAAGCTGCTGTTTTGAAGGTTATACTTGTTTGATTACTGAATCAATTAGAAATGAAATCAGAAGCAAAGTTCAGAATCCTGGAATGAATTTGTGAAACGAATGGCATAAAGCAACAACAAAAGTTCAAGTTGATTTGGACAGGTTATAAGAATTGAAAAAGCTGAAATCAAGAAGTAGTGAGCTTTGATAGATACTGGAACCTGATCATTAAAGTCAGAATTCGAAATTCAAGTAAGAATAAGAGCTAATTGATATTAAACAGTGATGAAAAATATGGAAGCCAGCCATTGGAAACAGATTGGTTTCATTCTGCTGCCATCTTTCTGTAGGATCTGAATCACAACTAAAATGTACTTCTAATTCAACAAGGAATGAGTTCTAACTATAGTTGAAGAATCCAATTGTTGAAAAAGTTGACAGAGATGCAGAAACTGGAGGCAAGAAATCTGCTGGTGATGGTGAGCATTGCAGCTACTGGAAACTGTTGTTATATTGTAAGAAATGAAGATAAAGTCAGCAACTGGGGATTCAAAACAGAAGAAAAAAATGTGGCACTTACAGTAAGAATTTAGTTCATTTATTTCCATGTCTTCTACAATTTGGATGGCACTGATTTGTGATTTCTGAAACTCTGAAATTGTTGGACATGAATCTACTTGAAACTGTTGTATGCTGTCAAATAATGGTTGTACAGGAAGTATAAAATAATGAAAACTAGAGTGTTTGATGGAATGGGAATTATAACAAGATTGAGGATTTTCATTGAATTGCAGTGAAGAAGTCTCAATGCAATAGATTTGAGAAATGCAATTCGAATCTTGGAATTGTAATGCTGAATCTGGGAGTAGTTAGTGAATTTGTCTGATATCTGATATACATGTACATGTTTGCTGAGACCCAGATGTGAGTTTTGGTTAACCATTACTAGGTTCCCTAAGTTGACCATTTGTGTTAGTGATGTAACAGGTTCAGAATGTGTGGTTGCTATTTCTGATATGCTGCCTTTAGTAGCGTATATGTCTGATACCTTCTGTTTTAGAGTCAATGCAGCCGAAGTACTTCCACCTGGCAGTTTGATATTATCTTGAACAAGACTGGAGGAAATGTTTAATTACTTCCTGCTCAGTGGGTATTTCTATGCCATCTGGAAAATGCTTTGTAATGTGCAAAAATTACAAAAGTCTCTAATTCTGCGAAGTATGCTTTGAGAAGGTTCATGAGAAGTTAGATGGAAAGGAATTGGGATATTTGGCAGCTTAATTATATACACTTGACACAAAATCAGGATGAAGCAAGTGTTGACAGTAAATGTAGGAATTTGCAGATTCATTTACAGATTCTGTGAAATTGTCTAGCAATGTACCAAATTTTGTGAAGTTGTAGGAAATTGCTAAATTGCTGAGTTGGTTGAGCATTTGTTGAGTTTTATTGCTCGAGACGAGCAAAGATTTAAGTGTGGGGGAAGTTTTGGATTTAGTTTTGATTTCAAAAGCTGTTGAAATGCAACTATAAGTGTTGAATTTAATTGTAAAGCTGATTTCAGAGTATGAAACTGAATGTAGATGAGTAATAGTAGTTATTGTAAGTTGAAAGAGATAATTGGGAAGGCTTTGACAGTGAATTTTGAAACTGAACAGTTGTTACACAGAATTGGATTACTTTTGAAGGTGCAGGTTTTGTACCAAGGATGGGAAAGTGTTAGAATTGAATTGAAGTGAAGATGCTATACTCTAATAGAGAGTTAATGACATGGCTTCCTAGGTTCGTATACAAGAAGTTAGAGCTCATATTTTTCAGAATGAAAAAGGAAAAAATTAGCTACATTGAACTTTAACAGAATTGATACAGTTGTAGTCAAGTAAGTAAAAAAAAAAGAAGAGAAAGTATGGCCAAGTATTCATTTATATAGCATTCTTTGTATCCATGTCTTCCACTAAAGCTAAATCTTTCTTTCTTATCTTTTCTTTGAGCTAATTCTTTCTTCTCTTATCTTTTCTTGCAATTAATGCTTTGATGTGAACTTAACTCATATTCTCATATTTTTCTTGTCCATGATTAACCTTCATATTGTGATTTGTATCTATGATCATGGTGGAGAGTAGAAGATTAGCAAGCTTATGGTAGTTCAAGAAGCACAAGTAGCATGAGTGCCCTCCATTTTTGTGATTACATGTGAGATAGGATGAGGGCCACAAAAATTTTATCTAGTAAGGTTTTTAGTGTGAAATCAATTCCAATTTACTCATGATGGATGGAAATTATTATGTTGTTAACCAAGAGTAAAGTTTTAAGTCCATGAATGCTTGAGATTTTGGAATGTGATAATCTTAGATGGTTTACTTTCTTTATTTTCTAATCATGTTTAGGAATTTGTTTAGGGGGTGCCATTTAAGTAGGGTTTTAGTTTTCTTGACTTTCACGGGACGCTCAAGAGTAAGTGTGGGGGTATTTGATAACCATGATTTTACTATACTATTCTCATTCATATAATCATGGTTTGATGTAATTTTCTTATATAGAACCCATATTTACATTACATTTTTATATATTGTATTAATTTTGGGCTTAATTGCAAATTAGTCTATTTTCATGGTATTTTGATGCTAATATTTGTTTATTATTTTGTAGGCATCAAAAGAGTCATGGACCTGATCAGTGTGGGCTGCACTCTGGCTCAAATCTAGGGCTAAACAAGTCGATCAAGCTTTGGATCAATTTGGACCGTCCATTGAAGATTGGAGAGATCTGAGCCATCCGTCAAGCATCTGGTCTATCAGACCTAATGGGGAGTAGATCTGGACCGTAGATGAAGATCAATACTGTTGGATCGGATTTTAGGCCATTTCCACCGTTGATCAAGCTCCGAAGCATCTCAGCCGTTGGATCAGATTTGAGAGGATTTAAAAGCCGCGTGAGAAGCTATAGTTTTTGGAGCTCGGTTCGCGATTTTGTGCTACAGTGTCTTCTTCTCCGCGACGCCGAGTTTCCCTTCCACAATTCAGATCCAGTTCTTCTTCTTCTTCAACGACGGCGATCTTGAGCTGACGGCGTCCATTTTCCGGCGATCAGAGAGTGTTTGAGGGAGGTTTCTCGGCGCGCTGTGGGTCTGTTCATCGCCGCGATCCGGAGCAAGGGAGGTTTCTTGTTCAGCGATTTTCACAGTCACCAGAGCTTGAGGGGAGGTTTCCGATAGCTTCTGATCATCTTTCCGATCGTCATTCCATAGCAAGCTAGCTCGATTTGATCAATCGGATTGGTTTGCGAATCCACATATCCATGCTCTGTTTTCTTGGCCGATGGGATTATCCGGTAGATGTGAGTTTTAGGGGAGGTTTCCAAGAGCTGTGAGCGTCACCTAGTAATAGTTGTAAGCTTAGTGATCGTTGTTGGGTGTTGAGGGGAGGTTTCTGATGCATTTCTGTTGTTACGGCAGAATGGAGAAGATTGGTTCCGGATTTGGGTTTGTGGAATGTTAGGGTTTTGTTTTCTTCAATTTTTACATTTGGATTGTGTTTGAATTTGCTCAGATCTTCAGATCTGATTCATAACATAGCAATTTCATTTCTGATTAAGTTTTAGACTTTCCATTTTCAATTTCTTGCTTTTAAAACCCCAAATCTTAGATCTAATTCTGATTAGTTTTTTGATTCTGATACTAACAGGTTGTAAAGTTTTGTGATTTAGTTAGCAATTCAATCTTTGTGATTATGATCTTGTTTAGGTGTTAGCTGCTTAATTTGATGTTTAGATTACTATCTTTGTTCAATGCTTTTGGGACTAAATTCTTGAGCTTGACTGATAAAATGGTTGTAATTGAGGATTGTATGTAGTTTGATCAATTAATGATTTTATGATTCTTGATTGATGAGAATGCCTAATAAACTTTGTCAATGTGAGAAATTAATTTTGAATCAAATCTAGAGTTCACACACACATTTTGCTAGTAACCCTTGGAAAAAAATACGACTTGGGACTCGTTGCTACAACGCTTGTATTAATATTAATGAGTTTCAATTTTAATTAATTTGATGTGTCACGTGACATGAAAATGGCTTACACCAGTGAGTCACGTATATTTAAAAAATTTGTTAAAAAGTGAGTGCGTAGTGGAATAAAAGAGAATAAAACATGAGAAAAATCAAAATATGGCAGATTACTTGGTTTGGAGCTTTCAACGGCTCCTACTCCAAGATCCAGGCCCTTTGAATCTATTGATAAACAATCCACTAAATTCTCTACCAGTAAACTCTCGATAAAGTAATTGAGTACAAGAAAAATATAAGGGTAGTGTAACAAGTTACACTTTCTTTAAGCAATAACGTAAATAAACACAATAGTAAATTAGTTACCAATATGAAAGATGGAGATCTAGATGCACTCGTGTGTTAGTATTAGTCTTCTGGCAGCAGTTGGGCACAGTAGAGTAGTAGTATAACCACAGCGTGAAGACGAAATTGTACAGCTTGTGTGGAAGTTATTAAACAAGTTCTAGTCGAACATTGCTTATAAGATGCCTCCAACCTCAAATTTGATCGCACAGACTTCGAACTCTATCAGCTCTGAGACCTTCGATTTCTATCCATGCGAGGGTGTCTCCAAACTCTCAGAGGTGCCTCCAATACTCTCAGAAGTGCCTCCAATGCGCTCCAGGGTGCCTTCTCGCAATAAACTTCTATCCCTCTAGTTTCTCTATGCTAGGGCGCCTCCACCCTATTCAAGGCACCTTCATTCAACTTCGAGGTGTCTCCCTGCAACTCCGAGGCACCTCGAGCACTATTCATCCAAGGTTATTTTTTTCACTTTAACTCTATAAAAAATGTTAATCCATGAAACAAAATATAAACTGTAAAGCAGAGTTAACACAGTTAAAATAAAATAATTATTAATTAAATCATATTTTTCCAAGACCAGGATCTAATCATGGTTTTAACTTAGACATCAGAAATGACTCTAAGCTGGACCACACTTATTGTCCCACCGGGATTCGTCCTCACTAGATCACACTCCTCGAGTGACTTACCTTTACTTACCATTTATAGTTACTTGACTTGCCTCTTGACCCACTAGGTCTTCCTGCCAGTTGTTAGGTCTATAAACCCAACTAGACCTCAGCCAGTTGTCATGACCCGTAGATCCAGCTATACTTCCTACTAGATATAATGTCACACATTGACCTATTTGGACTCTGTGTTAGTTATCAGGTCCTTAGACCTAACTGGGCTTTGTCTTAGTGTCAGGTTCTCTAGATCCATCAATTCCTACACACTCGGTAAAAGGATTAGATCACATAGAATCTAACTTTAACCATTTATTGTTAATCAAAATCAAAGTTCAATTATTAGTGTCAACTGCGCTAACACCCCCTTCTTCCTCTGGCTCATAGTGACTTGATCCACATTCCAGCCACCTCACCGACATTCCATCTCTTCCCGCTTCCGGATGGGATCACAACTCCTACACAAGCATTCTAGCTATTTTTGTTGTGTTGTCTCTCTGATACGGCACTGCTACGACTCTACTACGCCCAGCTGCATCAAGCACACATACACTGAGCTTCAATCCTTAGCTACATTTTTGTGTCAGTAAAATCAATATTTTCTAATTAAGTTAATTTTCTATTATTCTTGCATAAGATAGTGTAGCCTATTATACTTTCTTTATTTGAAACCAAGATTCAAGTTTTAATGGATTGCCGAATTGATATGATCCAAGGGATCATGAGCCTTGGAGTAGGAGTCATCGAAGGTTTCGAACTAAGTAAAATCAACTTGCGCACTCTCATATTTTTCTTATAATCCTTTTTCATTATTTTTGTTGGTACTTGTGTTTTCGAAAAAGGTTTTAAAAACCAAAAAGGAAAATATTTTAAAAATAATATTCACCCTCTTCGAAAGCGGGAAGAGATGGAATGCTGGTGAGGTAGCTGGAATGTGGACCAAGTCACCATGACCTGTAGGAAGAAGGGGGGGGGTGAGCTATCTTCTATGTTGACTAAATTATTAAACCTTCGAGAAAGAGTCAGGAATAGAAAGCTAAGAACCCCAGAAAGTCCCTGGTCAATGATGCATGCAAGGCTGCTAGAAGACAGGAAAAGGGAAACAGAGCGTTAGAGGGAGTCCAGGTTGCCCTGTCCTTCCACTCCTATGCTCAAGTTAGATCTCCGACGAAGTATATGAAGCAGGTAAACAATATTGGAAGGAAGTACATAAAGACTAAATGTAAAAGCATATTAGGTCTGTAAGAGCGGTCCGGAGGCGCTGACATAGAGCCGGAGGTGGTGCAGAGCAAGAGGCACGGAGTCGGAGGTAGCAACAAGGAGTTGGAGGCGGGGCAGAGCCAGGGTGCCAGAGGGATCTAGAGACCAGAATATAACAACGGTTCGTAGATCGGAACATAACATCGACTCGCAGGTGATAACACAATAGCAACTCACAGGACGGAATACAACAGTGGCTCGTAGGCCAGAATGCAATAGTGGCTCGCAGGCTGGAACACAATAGTGACATGAAGGCCAGAACATAGTTAGGTCGGTGATAGCATGTAACGCTCGAAAATTCTCAAAATTATTTTAGAAATATTCTATGATTTTTCTGGAATTTTAGAATATTTTTATGGAATTTTTAGAGTAGCGGAAGTAGCAAAAATAAATAGGACCGTAAAATAGCCTACGCGGGAATCAAACCCGAGACCTATTGGGTCCTATGCCTTATGGTGAACCATGGTAACCAAGTGAATCCAGCAGGGCCGTGCTGAAAGGAAAGGGAGACAATAATATTTATGTTAGATTTGGGCGGAAATTACCACTTAATATAAATAGGAAATAATTAAGTGAAGGGTTATTTGGATCGTGATTTTTCCTCTGCTCAAACCCTCATCGTCGAACCTCCCTTCTCCCTCATCTCTCAGCGCCAACCACAAGCAGGGCTAGGGTTCCCCTCCTAGGGCTTCAAGGGCACTTTCCGGCGACGACTTCGACACGAGGACGCTCCCCTCCGCGAGAGGAACGCGTAGACGCGAGAAGATCGTCAAAAGGATCGTCTCCTCCGGAAATCTAGCGATTAGAATCGTAAGAAAATCCGAACAGGAGGTAAGAAACCCCTCACCTGCAGTATAAGTAGCTTCCGTGTGAATTCCATGTTTTAGTTAGTAGTATATAGCTTTTCGGCACAAAGGATGCGAATTAGCGCATACCAAGTGCTCGATTAAATTATTAGCACAGTTAAAATGCAACTTAGGCATTTTAATAGCTTAGTTAAATGCAATAGAAGCATTTCACAGCTCATATAGTCTTGCTACAGCTTTTACAGGATTAGATATCCAATGGGTGGGCTCCCCCAGTCGCCTCTAGGTTTAGATAACCTAATTCTAGGTTTAGACAACCTAGTAAAAGCAAGACAAGAATTTATTAGCTTATGTTCTGTATTTTACTTTTCAGTGGCACTGTACGGGATTAGATATCCATTGGGTTGGACTCCCACAGTCGTCCCTAGGTTCAGATAACCTAGTAGCTCTACTAAATTCGGGACTTTCAAACCCGGGTCTAGTTAGGGATGCGCGCATAGCACGTACAGTTGCCGGACCCATTAGCAGCATGATTATATATTTTCATCTATTATATGTATAGTTTTTAAACTCTTACAAATCAGTTGTGTATACAGTTAAATTCAGTACTAGCTTAGTTAGTTTAGCTTAGTTCATGTTTCAGCTCAGCTCTTTCCTATGATTATGTATGATAGCTCTATGTTCAGTTTTTGTTACACATGCTTTAGCTGATAGTATGCCATGACTAGCTTTTGATTGCTATGTATTGTATGATAGCATGCCATGTTTTAGTTCAATCAGTACATGTTTCAAATAGCATGTTTTAAAAGCATATTGCATCGAATGCATATTTTTGTGAGGTAGATGATTTCTTACTAAGCGAAAGCTTACAGATACTTTTCCTTATACTGCAGATAAAGGTAAGGGAAGGATGGACTAGCGGAGGCTGGAGGGCAATGCGATGAAGATGTGTGTGGATGGAACTTGGAATAAAGATCTTAGGGAATTTTAGCAAGCTTGTTTAAGCATTAGAACTTTTTAGCGTTTTGGTTATTTTGCACCTTAGTAAGTTAAATGTTATGAACTAGTTAATCATGCATTCTATCATGTTAGAACACTATTTTACGATGTTAGAATGTTTTGTATTTGGTTTAGAATAGTTATAAGTAACTTTGGCACGAACAAGTGCTGAAATCAGGCCTTTGGTACGAAATCAGAAACTCGAATCGATCAGCTGATCGATTCGAGAGTTTCCAATCGATCGAAGGATCGACTGGGCAATTGGACTCGCGAACAGTAGCTGATCGATCCAGCAAGTCCTGTCGCGAACAGAAGGCTATGGGATCGATCACTGGATCGATTAGCCAGTCTGGATCGATCAGCTGATCGATCCAGAATATTGCCCCGAGCACAGTAGCGTGCTGGATCGATCACTGGATCGATCCAACCCACATCCCGGATACAGTAGCCCTCTGAATCGATCTCCGGATCGATTCGACCATTCCAATCGATCCGTGGATCGATTGGGAGGCCTGATATTAGCTAGAAACCCTTAGTTAAGTTCCTTGACCGTAAGGGGAGGTAATAATGACATGAATAGCTTAGATTACACCCCTTAGCACATGTAGAACCAAGAAATGATAATAGTTTAGTAAAAATTTTTATTAGTACAACTTCCGCAATTAGACTTAATGATGGTCATGGATTAGTTAGCACAGCATAATGTGACGATCAGCCTTACAGCTTAGTTAGTAGAAGGCGGGTCGTTACAGAGTGGTATCAGAGCAGTTTCCATACTTCCTACACACACATCAGCATTGAACCTGCAGCTTCCAAGTAAGAAACGTCTCTCTCTTTATTATGTTCTTTCTTTCATGTTTATGGATAATGTAGCATGTTGATTGATGATAATACCTAACATGATAGTGATAGTAGTTATATAAACATGATTGCCTTAGTAATGTATATCCTCTATGTCTTTAGCAATGGCACGAGGACGCCCAGCTAGAAGGGCACCAGCTACTGAGCCCCAGCATGAGGCAGGCAGTTCAGTGCCTCCCCCAGACCTTACAGCATTAGTGGCTCAGTTACAGCAGCAGATAGCTGAACAGCAACAGGAGATAGCCACCTTGAAGGCTAGTCAGCAGAACACTCCCACAGTCACCCCGGAACCAAACTTAGCAACGCCAGTAGTCTTAGAGGTTCCCCCAGTCTAGCCTACAGCACCAGTGGCTCCAGCAGCAGGAACACAGAGGGAAGCCTATCTGATCCAGTGGCAGAGAGTCAAGCCAGAGAATTTCTCAGGCACCAACGAACCATGGGATGCTCAAGCCTGGTTCAAAACACTGGAAAGTACAATGGAGCTTCTGGACTGGCCAGAGTATGAAAAGGTGAAGTGCGCCTCCTTCTGCTTGACAGGAGATGCACGCATGTGGTGGGAGAGAATTAGAGCGAAGCACCCAGTAAATCAGATGACATGGACTGACTTCGAGAAAGAATTCTTGGAGTTCTTTCACATGCGGGTCACAAACCGCCACTACGACGAGTTCACTGAGTTTCGCCAGGGCAACCTTTCAGTGGAGGAAGCCGTGAAGAAATTCAACAGATTGGCTCGTCTATGCCCTGAACTAGTCAGCACAGAAAAAGAACGAGTCTGGTTGATGCTCAAGATGCTGAGGCCGGAAATAGCAGTGAACGTGGCTGGTGGCATTCACAGGCCGCAAACCACCGAAGAACTAGTCAACAGTGATCTGACCACCGCGCACTACCAGAATAATATCAAGCAGCAGAAACAAGTCCTCTCAGAATCTAAAGGTCAAGGAGGCTCAGGTACTCAGAAACAGCAGGGTCACAGCTCCCATGGCTCTAACTGGAAAGGGAACACCAGCAACAAGCGCAACCAGGGAGTTACCCAAAAGGAGGACCGGCTAGTAAACAGCCCAGCTATCCAAAATGTGCTACTTGTGGGACATTCCATCCTGGAGTTTGTCGTAAGGGCACACGAGGATGCTTTGAATGCGGACAGGAAGGGCATATGGCCAAGCAGTGTTCGAACAAGACTAGCTTTCCTCCACTACAGCCGATCCAGTACGAAGCCAAGCCAGCACAGTTGCATCAGATGTAGGCCGCCTTAGATGGTCCACACATCAGCCAGGGCAGACTAGAAGCCCCCCCCAGCTATGACGAATGCACGAATCTACTCACTGACCAGAGAGGACGTAGCAAGTGCCTCGATAGTTATTACAGGTCAGATTAGTATTTTACAGCAAAGTACAACTGTCTTATTCGATACTGGGGCAACCCATTCATATATATCCAGGGCATTTGCTGAGAAGTTAGCAATACCTCCAGAGGTACCCAGTAGTCAGTTTCTGACGACGTTACCTTCAGGAGAAATTATGGCATCCACGCACTGGCTCAGAGCAGTGCTAGTCATTATAGCAGACAGAGAACTCTTCTGTGATCTGATAGTGCTAGATATGACTGATTATGAAGTCATCTTTGGAATGGACTTCCTGATCAGATACGGTGCCTCTATAGAGTGCCGTAAATAGAAAGTCATATTCCAACCTGAAGCAGAAGCACAGTTCGAGTTCATTGGAGCACCCAGGAGAAAGCCCAAGAAATTTCTCTCAGCTATGAGGGCACAGAGATTAATGGATTCAGGATGTATGAGATTTTTAGCGCACGTAGTCAATACCAGACAGGACAAGGACCAACAGCTAGCAGAGGTCTGAGTCGTATGTGACTACCCAGCAGTCTTCCCTGAAGAGTTACCAGACTTAGCACCAGACAGGGAGATTGAATTCGAAATAGAGCTCATTCCCGGTACCAATCCTATTTCCAAAGCACCATACCGCATGGCTCCAGCAGAACTGAAGGAACTTCATGAGCAACTACAGGAGCTGCTTGACAAAGGCTTCATACGCCCTAGTCACTCACCATGGGGAGCGCCTGTATTGTTCGTGAAGAAGAAGGACGGGAGCATGCGCCTGTGTATAGATTACCGAGCACTGAATCAAGTTATGATCAAGAACAGGTATCCTCTTCCCAGAATAGATGACCTGTTTGATCAGCTAAAGGGAGCAGCAGTGTTCTCTAAGATAGACCTCAGGTCAGGTTATCATCAGGTGAAAGTTAAAGAAAGGGATATACCCAAGACAGCATTCAGGACTAGATACGGACATTACGAGTTCGTAGTCATACCCTTTGGTGTGACAAATGCTCCAGCTACTTTCATGGACCTCATGAACAGGGTATTCAGAGAATACTTAGATAAGTTCGTTATCGTGTTCATCGATGACATTCTTATCTATTCAGGAACTTAGGAAGAACACGCAGAGCACCTGGAAATAGTATTGCAGACCCTTCAGCAGAATCAGCTGTATGCCAAGTTCACGAAATGTGAATTCTGGTTAGATCAGGTGTCCTTCCTGGGTCACATCATCTCAAAGGATGGTATCATGGTAGACCCCAGTAAAATAGAAGCTGTGAGTAACTGGAAAAGACCCAAGAACGCTAGTGAGATCAGAAGCTTTCTGGGATTAGCAGGTTACTACAGGAAATTCGTAGAGGACTTCTCCAGGATAGCCTCCCCACTGACAGCTCTTACTAGAAAGAACAGAAAGTTTCAGTGGGCAGAGGACTGTGAGAACAGTTTCAGCAAGCTGAAAAGGAGATTGACCAGTGCACCTATTCTGACTCTACCAGAAAACACAGACAACTTTGATATATATAGTGATGCCTGTAAATTGGGATTAGGAGCAGTGCTGATGCAAAATGGCAAGGTGATCGCCTACGCCTCCAGACAACTCAAGGATTATGAGAGGAATTACCCCACTCACGACCTTGAGCTTGCAGCAGTGGTGTTCGCTCTCAAAATTTGGAGACATTACTTGTATGGAGCTTAGTGCAGAGTGTACACAGATCATCAGAGTCTGAAGTACTTCTTCACTCAGAAGGATCTGAATATGCGACAGCCCAGATGGCTAGAGCTGGTCAAAGACTACGATATAGACATCCTCTACCACCTAGGGAAAGCCAATAAGGTAGCAGACGTACTTAGCAGAAAGTCCAGTGCTACCTTATTATCACTAGCAGCCATGTCACCGACCCTACAGAAGGAGATCACCGATTTCGGTCTCGAACTCATAGTGGGACGACTCTCTACTATGACATTAGAGTCTACCTTGCTTTGTGACATCCAGACAGCTCAGGAGCAGGATCCTGAAATTCAGAAAATCAAGAAAGGATTAGCAGAATCAGAAAGTGGAGAATTCAGAGTGCCCGCTAGCGGGGTGTTGTACTTTGGCGACAGATTATGCGTTCCAGATCAGGGGGTACTACAGAGGAAAATCCTAGATGAGGCTCACAAGACTCCTTATGCGATGCACCCTGGCTCCACCAAGATGTACCAGGACTTGAAGAAACGTTTTTGGTGGCCTGGGATGAAGAGGGACATCGCTCGATATGTCAGCACCTGTCTAACTTGTCAGAGGGTTAAAGCAGAACATCAGAGACCCGGAGGAGTTTTACAGCCCATTCAGATTCCAGAATGGAAGTGGGAAGATACTTCTATGGATTTCATAGTGGGATTACCCTGAACCACGAATGGTTTTGATACCATCTGGGTAGTAGTCGACAGATTGACTAAATCAGCCCACTTCTTAGCTATCAGGATATCCTACTCCATGGAACAGCTAGCTCAGTTGTATCTCAAGGAGATCGTTAGACTACATGGAGTCCCACGAACCATTATATCAGACAGAGATAGCAGATTCACATCACACTTTTGGGAGTGTGTACAGACAGCGTTGGGCACGAAATTAAAGTTCAGCACAGCCTTCCATCCTTAGACAGATGGATAGACGGAGCGGGTAAATCAGGTACTCGAAGATATGCTCCGAGCATGTGCCCTAGATTTCAAAGGAAGTTGGTGCAAATATCTGAGCTTAGCAGAATTTGCATACAACAACAGCTATCAGGCCACCATCGGCATGGCACCTTATGAGGCTCTCTATGGGCGGAGGTGTAGATCTCCAATCTGCTGGTATGAGAGTGGTGAACAGAAAGAACTAGAACTTCAGACAGATCTAGTGGCAGATACCACAGCAGCTATACAGCAGATCCGCCAGAAAAGCTATGCTGATACACGGCGCAGACCTTTAGAGTTTTCAGTTGGGGATTCAGTGTTCCTCCGAGTAGCTCCTATAAAGGGAGTAATGCGTTTTGGGAAGAAGGGCAAATTAAGTCCCAGATATGTGGGACCATACCTTATCAGTAGAAGAGTTGGCAAGGTAGCATATGAGCTAGAGCTATCCCAGGAAATGTCAACTGTCCACAATGTATTTCATGTCTCTATGCTGAAGTAGCATATCCTAGATGCCACCCAGGTGATTGAGCCCCAGTCGGTACGAATCCGCGAAGACCTCAGCTATGACAGTCGGCCTATTCAGATAATAGACCACAGTCACACAGCAGAAGAGGCAACTTGGGAGACAGAAGGCAGCATGAGACAGAAGTACCCAGAGTTATTCTAAGTTTGAGGACGAACTTTTTATAAGGTATGGGGGATTATAACGCCCAAAAATTCTCAAAATTATTTTAGAAATATTCTATGATTTTTCTGAAATTTTAGAATATTTTTATGGAATTTTTAGAGTAGCGGAAGTAGCAAAAATAAATAGGACCGTAAAATAGCCTACGCGGGAATCGAACCCGAGACCTATTGGGTCCTATGACTTATGGTGAACCATGGTAACCAAGTGAACCCAGCAGAGCCGTGCTGAAAGGAAAGGGAGACAATAATATTTATGTTAGATTTGGGCGTAAATTACCACTTAATATAAATAGGAAATAATTAAGTGAAGGGTTATTTGGATCGTGATTTTTTCCTCTCCTCAAACCCTCACCGCCGAACCTCCCTTCTCCCTCATCTCTCAGCGCCAACCACAAGCAGGGCTAGGGTTCCCCTCCTAGGGCTTCAAGGGCACTTTCCGGCGACGACTTCGACACGAGGACGCTCCCCTCTGCGAGAGGAACGCGTAGACACGAGAAGATCGTCAAAAGGATCGTCTCCTCCGGAAATCTAGCGATTAGAATCGTAAGAAAATCCGAACAGGAGGTAAGAAACCCCTCACCTGCAGTATAAGTAGCTTCCGTGTGAATTCCATGTTTTAGTTAGTAGTATATAGCTTTTCGGCACAAAGGATGCGAATTAGCGCATACCAAGTGCTCGATTAAATTATTAGCACAGTTAAAATGCAACTTAGGCATTTTAATAGCTTAGTTAAATGCAACAGAAGCATTTCACAGCTCATATAGTCTTGCTACAGCTTTTACAGGATTAGATGTCCAATGGGTGGGCTCCCCCAGCCGCCTCTAGGTTTAGATAACCTAGTTCTAGGTTTAGACAACCTAGTAAAAGCAAGACAAGAATTTATTAGCTTATGTTCAGTATTTTACTTTTCAGTGGCACTGTACGGGATTAGATATCCATTGGGTTGGACTCCCACAGTCGCCGCTAGGTTTAGATAACCTAGCAGCCCTACTAAATTCGGGACTTGCAAACCCGGGTCTAGTTAGGGATGCGTACATAGCACGTACAGTTGCCGGGCCCATTAGCAGCATGATTATATATTTTCATCTATTATATGTATAGTTTTTAAAGTCTCACAAATCAGTTGTGTATACAGTTAAATTCAGTACTAGCTTAGTTAGTTTAGCTTAGTTCATGTTTCAGCTCAGCTCTTTCCTATGATTATGTATGATAGCTCTATGTTCAGTTTTTGTTACACATGCTTTAGCTGATAGTATGCCATGACTAGCTTTTGATTGTTATGTATTGTATGATAGCATGCCATGTTTTAGTTCAATCAGTACATGTTTCAAATAACATGTTTTAAAAGCATATTGCATCGAATGCATGTTTTTGTGAGGTAGATGGTTTCTTACTAAGCGAAAGCTTACAGATACTTTTCCTTATACTGCAGATAAAGGTAAAGGAAGGATGGACTAGCGGAGGCTGGAGGGCAATGCGATAAAGATGTGTGTGGATGGAACTTGGAATAAAGATCTTAGGGAATTTTAGTAAGCTTGTTTAAGCATTAGAACTTTTTAGCGTTTTGGTTATTTTGCACCTTAGTAAGTTAAATGTTATGAACTAGTTAATCATGCATTCTATCATGTTAGAATACTATTTTACGATGTTAGAATGTTTTGTATTTGGTTTAGAATAGTTATAAGTAACTTTGGCACGAACAAGTGCTGAAATCAGGCCTTTGGCACGAAATCAGAAACTCGAATCGATCAGCTGATCGATTCGAGAGTTTCCAATCGATCGAAGGATCGACTGGGCAATTGGACTCGCGAACAGTAGGCCTCTGGATCGATCAGCTGATCGATCCAGCAAGTCCTGTCGCGAACAGAAGGCTCTGGGATCGATCACTAGATCGATTGGCCAGTCTGGATCGATCAGCCGATCGATCCAGAATATTGCCCCGAGCACAGTAGCGTGTTGGATCGATCACTGATCGATCCAACACACGTCCCGGATACAGTAGCCCTCTGAATCGATCTCCGGATCGATTCGACCATTCCAATCGATCCGTGGATCGATTGGGAGGCCTGATATTAGCTAGAAACCCTTAGTTAAGTTCCTTAACCGTAAGGGGAGGTAATAATGACATGAATAGCTTAGATTACACCCCTTAGCACATGTAGAACCAAGAAATGATAATAGTTTAGTAAAAAATTTTATTAGTACAGCGTCCGCAATTAGACTTAATGATGGTCATGGATTAGTTAGCACAGCATAATGTGACGATCAGCCTTACAGCTTAGTTAGTAAAAGGCGGGTCGTTACATAGCAGGGTCTGCGGTAGCAGTGGCTAGATCTGTACCGAGGGCAACGACAATCGTTGAATGTCGAATCAGCGTGGAGCATCACAGGGGTGCACGACAATAGTAGTTCAGGGGTGGCAGTGACTAGAGAGGTAACGGTAGCCACCAGATCGGTGTCAGGAACAATTGTAACAACTGTGAGGGGGAGGAGATGCGCGGTCGATGACGGAAAAGGTTGTAGGCGACAATTGTGAGGGAGAAGAGAGGGAGAGACACTGCTAGTAGTGAGGATGATGATTACGGCATGCGTCGTGCCGTGCGATGAGGAGGACGATTGCGACGTGCATCACAGAGTGACGGAGGTGATGTTAGCATCGACTTTTGAAGGTCTGCTGCTCATGTGAGGGGAGGCAATGACAATAGGGAGCAGATCAGATGGAGGATCTAGCGAAAGGGGAGGATCGATTGATGGCGGCTGCCTCCTCTATGAGCGTTCGACAAGGGAGAAGGAGAGGATGTTATGGCTGGTGGCGTTCGTCGCAGCGTTGGCGTGAGGCATCGAAGGTTTGCTGGAAGGCGAAGGCGACATGCCTTGCGACGACCGTGGCATGTTGCCTTTTTCCTGAAAGAAAAGCCTATTCTTTTCTCACAAAGAAACTCTCGTAAAGGAAAAATAGTGAAAATATGAAAATGCTCACTTGCCCACGTGCCCTCATCCTTATTCATCGCATCAACCATATATAGGGGTCATGTCGTTTATATCTTGCATTGTAAAAGATTGTGTGGAGGACATGTCATGTCAGTCATACTACCTGATGTGTCCTGATAAATCACATGGTGCTACACTTATTCTTAATCAGTCGGGATGATTAGGATGGAGGGTTTGGTATGTTAAGAGGCGTCAGATCAAAGTGTCTGACTGGCGGGACTAATCGGAGATTTGCTTAGCGTTCAATCAGTGGAGTCGAACGAAGAGGAGCTAAGCGTCTAATTGGTGGAGCCGAGCGGAGAGGAGTTGAGCATCTGATTGATAGAACCAAGTCGGAGATGAGCTGGGTCGATCTTGTTGATCCATCTTAACTTTAACCTTATGCTCGGTAAGACCATTGACTTTCCTTGTACACATAGAGGTTTCTCATACTCCTTAAATCACTATTAAAAAAAAATATAACATAGTTCAACTCCAATTAAAACTCTACTTTTTAAACAGTTACAATCCATCCGCAAGGGTAAATCATAACTTAACAAATGATACAATGATCAAATTTGGAGAGAAATCTCACACTTAACCCTTCAATATATAATTAATTATAGATGAAAAGAGGACTACCAAGAGAGATTTTAATGAAGTAATCCTTTGGCAGTTTTATTTGTTTTCATGCTTTTTCTTATTAAAAAAAGTCATCAAAATCAATTTAAAAATAATATCTAGCGGTCACATTTCTATCTGTTTGTCTGTTTGGGTTAAAAAAACCTTGCACGTGCAAGACAGATGACCAGCCAGCAACGCCGTTCCTTTGCTGCCACCGGCCGAACCGAACGACGGAATGATTATCCCACTGAAGCAGGCAGGAAGGGACCAAAATGGCAATTGACATCTATTGTCCAATCCTAACGGAGGTAGACAGCGTGTAGAATTCTATGGGAGAGCAATATGCAGTCGTTTTAATACCTCCGGTGTCCTCCCAGAACTTCAACCGCTGCAGTTAATAAGGAATCACAGCAATTGAGGCGTGATCTCATCTCATCTAAGACGAGCCACCCACTTTCTTGCCAAGGATGTCTGCTTCCCTCTCCGTCGCCAAGATCGTCGCTCTCCCTTCCTCTTTGCCCCGCCTCCTCCAGCCTGCCGCCCGCTTCCACCGCGTCCTTTCCGCTACCAACCTACCGCTCCGACTGCATACTCGTCGGTCTCCCCTCTTCACCCGATTCTTCGCCTCTTCCGTCTCCGCCACCGCCGCCGCGACCACCATCTCCGTCGGCGACCAGCTTCCCGACGCCACACTTTCCTACTTCGACTCCGACGGGGAGCTCCAGACCGTCACCGTGTCTGATCTCACCAAGGGCAAGAAGGCCATCCTCTTCGCCGTCCCGGGGGCCTTTACCCCAACGTGTTCCCAGAAGCACCTCCCCGGATTCGTGGAAAAGGCCGGGGAGCTGCGCGCCAAGGGCGTCGACACCATCGCCTGCATATCGGTCAACGACGCGTTCGTGATGCGTGCCTGGAAGAAGGACCTTAACATTAGGGACGAGGTTTTGCTTCTCTCCGATGGCAACGGGGAGTTCACCCGGGCTCTCGGAGTGGAGCTCGATTTGTCTGATAAGCCCGTGGGCCTTGGCGTCCGATCCCGGCGCTATGCATTGCTGGCGGAGGATGGGGTTGTCAAGGTGCTCAATTTGGATGAAGGAGGTTCCTTTACCATCAGCGGCCCCGAGGACTTGCTCAAGGTCCTATAATACCCCCTTTTGCCATCCCAGCTGTTTCAGGTTTGCAGTCTACTTTTTTGCACTCCAAAAATGTTCAATTTGGATAAATGAATTCTCGTTATGCTTCTTGAATAATGAAATATTGGAGAATTTAGCATTTCCTAGCTTTTTGATCAGCTAATTGAGGCAGATTGATTGTATGTTGATGATTGTTGCGAGTACAATACGTGTTTGTGCAAATGCCTAAGAGGATATCAATTGGGAAAAATGAAATGGATTGTCTGTTAAGCGTAATCTAGGTATTTGCCAAAATGCCTAAGAGAATGGAAATTCATAAAAATAAAACAAAAAATAGAATTAATATCTCATTTCATCGTAGAACTTTAGAGTATAAATTTGACGTCGTAAGTCTTATGCTGTAAATGTTTGTTGATACGGTTAATTACTAAATCTATCACAAAATCTGCATAGATTTTCAAATCCATCACAATATCTCAAATTTGACAAATGTATTACCATTAAACTGTTTGTCCATCTAATGTTAACTTAGTGAGGTAATGTTAAAATGGTAGAATGTCAACTAATCTATGTCTCCTGGCAATTCAGCAATATGATCAACTATTTAAATAATCAACTAATAGCTCTAATTCCCTAATACCCAATTCTCTGCATTGATCCGCCAACCTTGTATCTACATCAGGGCGATGGTTGGAAATCGGAGGGATCCGTGGATTTGAGATCCTTCTATGGTTTCAATATTCTTAAACTGAAGCAATCCAGTTAGAAAATAATAATAGTTTTTCTTGACAATGTGAGTTTGAGAATTGGTTCGTCAGATCCCACAAGTTTCCAAGGGATGGAAAAGTAGTATAGGTGTTGATGGAAAATTGTTAATAGGGTCCATCTGCTAAGAAGTTATTTCTCAAATTGGTGGTGTGTTAAGTAGTGAAAGTTGGACTCAATTCAATCAAGAAACTAAGGTAGAATGATGAAGAGAAGAGGTTAGGGTACAGGTTAAATTCTTAAGTAAAGAACAATTGCGTAGGCTGTAGGATCTTCGAGATGAAATCTTTTGGTATAGCTGCAACATGTGGATCTCTAGATCCTCAACCTTGGTCCTTTCCATAGACACATTAGATGATACCCTCTCTAAGGAGGTGATGATGTAGGCAACCTGGAGAGTGCACCACTAGGCAAAGGTAGGAGATGGTGAGGCTCGTTAGAGTCCATGCTAGTTCAGAGGGAGAGAGAGAGTAGATGATGACTCAATCACGGTGAGGTGAGACAATTGCTGTTGACCTATTGTGGGGTGATTGCATTTCAAGGATTTCAAAATTTTAATTTCATCAAAGTTAATTATTAATGGTTGAGTTGGAAGGTGATGTAAGATCACTTGGCTATTGAAATCAAATCCCTTTGAATAAAGGTTATGATAGATTTGTTTTTTTTTTTAAATACATTTTATGTTTGGTAATTAACCATGCAAGATATATTGAAACGAGGACACTCCTATAACCAAAATGAAATGAGAAACAAGATACTCTAAGAAATAAATAAATCTTAAACTTCATTCAACAACTTGGTTTACACTTTACATAAGGCCTTGTAAACAATCCTACTTATTGATATTAAATTGACTGTTACACATGACTTTTCCAAATAATATACATTTCTTAGATTGGAATGCCTGCTATTTTCATGATTCTCAGAATATACATGGACCTTAATTGATAATAAAATAAATCAATTTCATGCATTAAAATAGTGCACGCACCAATATAAGTCCCTAAAGTAATTTAAATGAGTTTTCCATTTGTGTTATTTATTTTGCGTATTTATTCAGCATGGATTTTCTGTAACAACTGTGGCTATCCTTAAATCTGCTCTATATAGTTGATGTTGTCAAATTGTTGAATGAATGTTTGTGGTATAATACGATCTTACTTCTATTATAACTATGTCCAAATGGACTAGTACTTTTTTCTATTGAAAATGAATTTAGTAGCATATTTACTTGTAAAGAAATATAAAAAAAAATTGCCTTTTCTATTAGTTGCAGTCCTCTTCTGGTACTTGCTAACCAGTTCCTTGTGTTTCCTTTCTTCCTATTTATTTCCTTGGATGATCAGTTTTTTGCCTGTAGAACCTTGAAGGTCTGTTCGATTATCTTTATGTTTTTTAAGTTATTAGAAAATAGATGTGTATATATATTCGTCCCTTCACGGATATCTTTTATGTTTTGGAGAGTGATGTTGCAACACAATTCTGAGATGGAACAGAAGTGAGCAGAAATCCTTCTGTTTGCTTAAGCTTTCAGGATAAATCAATGAATCGCGATTACATAAGTCAATGCCGAAGTTGTTACTCGTTTATCTCCTCAGTCTGAAAATTCCGACTCGACTCGACATTTTGTAACTGCATAGTTTTTCAACTCTTGTAGCCTATTTATCCGGCCGATATAAATTGTGCTTCCTTAAGGAGTATGAAGTGAAATAGGTGCCTTGAAATGATTAGTAAATTAGATTATATACTTGTGCTGAGATCCTCAATCCAATCTTTTCCCCATGTATGAATACCAGATATTGGCCTAGAGATAGTCTTTTCAAGATCTAATTTCAATCTTGAAACTTAATTAGTAGAATAATTAAGATCATTTTTTAATTACTCATAATTAATTAACACTAAAATTAGGAATGTTTTTTTAGTAAAAGTAGGTAATAGGATTGCCGATTGTATTAGTAAATTTATCGAAGGAAGCAAGTAATATTTGAATTAAAAAAAAATAATGGCAAATTAGTAAATCGCGTAATGAAAGCGGTTGAATACCAAAATTATGCATCTCATGCCCATTTTGCCCCTTCATATTTGTCCCCGTCGTTATAGTTTTAGCAATCGACTCGGGTCATTGTTTATCAGCACATTAAGATCTAAACTGATTTGCAACGCTATAACAATTGATTAAAAAATGTAATTCGTGTGTAAAAAATTATTATTCTTCAATATGATATATAAACCGTGTTCCAAATAACTTGCTATACTTTAATAATTAATTAGGATAAATATAGAGGAGCTAAATGAATATGGGATAACCTACGTGATTTAGATATTTTTGATTATATGATTTAATAATTCGTAGAAAAAACAATCTTTCTTTCGTTGTCAATGTATATTCATATATTTTTTTTAATATGCAAGTCATTTCCCAATAAAACATAAAGCCTAACAAATAACTTAGGTAAATAATTTTTTTTTTTTAAAAAAGCATTGGACATATCGCCCATCGACATCCGCCGCTCTACTCGCCGACCGACCATGTCCTTAAGCATCGCCAGCTGAACTCAGGCGACAAAGAGGTGCCGCGCCTGCTTTTCTCCTACATTTCTCGATCTTCTCCTCTTTTTTCTTCTCCTTCAATGGATTTTCTTGTAATTGTGCGGATTTAGGGAAGACAGTGGTTCCCTGTAGCCTGTAGGGATTCGAGTATGGAAGCGGCTGCGCGGATGGATCTCGACGGCAACCCAATCGCCCCGATGACGATCTGGATGATTGGGGCCAGGGGTTTCATTGGATCCCATCTCTGCGAGAAACTGATGACCGAGACGCCGCACACGGTGCTGGCCGTGGACGTATACAGCGACAAAATCAAGCAACTGCTCGATCCGGCGTCCTCTGCCGAGGGGCAGGAGGCCCGCCACCCCTGGGACCGACGGATCCATTTTCACCACCTCAACATCAAGCACGACTCTAGGGTCGAGGGCCTTATCAAGATGTCCGAACTGGTTCGTCAGTTAATGCTTACTGGTCCACTTGGACACGTTCACATTCCTATCTTGCTTCGGATCTGTCATTCTGTGCAACAGTTTGATGCTCTCGGACCTGCATTTTCATTATCTGTCACTCACTCTAGCTGCGGTGTAGGGAACTCGGAACTGGTTTTTCATGATCTGTCGTATGATGCTTTGAGCCAGTCTACGCTGATATCATTTGGTGTCTTCTTCCGTTAGGTTTTTTGATCAAGTCTTTTTTTTAAAAAAAATGGACTTGGAGACGATCAACCTGGCAGCAATTTGCACGCCAGCGGATTATAACACCCGTCCTCTAGACACCATCTACAGCAATTTCATTGATGCTCTTCCCGTTGTAAGTTTTTTGGTTGCTTCACCTATCCAATTCTTAGATATTCAGTGCTTTGGTGTTTGTCTGATTTATGGGGCGTAGTTGTGCAGGTCAGATACTGCTCAGAGAGCAGCAAGCGTCTCATTCACTTCTCCATTTGTGAGGTGTATGGGAAAACAGTTGGCAGTTTCCTGACAAACGATCACCCTCTCAAGGTGTGAATCACAGCATTCGCATAATTCGTTGTTTGCCTGAACAGTTAATCATATGGAAATAAAGAGTCATGTATCTATCTAGATTAATTGATCAAAGCATGATAACATGCCCAAACTGCCATTGCTTGATAATTTTTTTTGCCTAATGTAAAAGTATCTTATCTTGATTATCTATACTAGCTCCCATCCTTGTAAGTGTGTTTATATTAGTCATGATTGATTGGAGCTTGAAGGGAAAAGTTATTTTGCTTGTTATGGTTAATTGAGCATTACATAAAGCACACTGCATTTGGTTTGTCCATATCTGTAATTAGGTGATGTTAAATTGGTTGATCTGGAACCTCAATCCAACTTGCCCCTTTTGCATAAACGTTGTGACAACCAGTGTTCTAAATGGCAGCCGCCTAGGCAGGAGACGAACATCAACCGCACCGCCTTTGTCTGAGGTGGTGTTTTAGGCGATAACTCATCTCCTTTCACCACCG
The DNA here is from genome assembly GCF_018446385.1 of Zingiber officinale. Classification (NCBI taxonomy): domain Eukaryota; kingdom Viridiplantae; phylum Streptophyta; class Magnoliopsida; order Zingiberales; family Zingiberaceae; genus Zingiber; species Zingiber officinale. The sequence continues at coordinate 112,484,849 of NC_056002.1, read as the reverse complement.
CCGTGTTTGGAATTGCCACCGCCATTGCTGCCGCCGGTTCGTTGCTGCATCACGTCGCTTGGGCCGACGAGGAGTCCAGACACGTCGCGCAAGCCTAGACACCTCGTCCAAGCCTGGTGACACGTCCAGAGTCGTCGCACTAGTCTGGCAACACATCCGGGTGATAGGCCCGGAGGCATCTCTTGAGCCCAACCATAATTATTCGAGGCGTGGGGCACCCAAAATCACATAGGTGTTGTGGGGCCTGAGGTGCTAGGTGCAAGTCTTATTGAAGAAAGACACTTTGAGTATAAATTTTTACAATTCAAACATATATAAGGAATTTCTGTCAAAAAATTTCACAAATTATTAAACAATAATGTAAATATAAAATTCAGTAACATTTAAATATTGAAATAGTTTATTTTCATAATCAAAATCAAACTTCAAATTAAAGGCAAATCAAAAGAATGGAAATTCTAAATTAATTTACAATTTGAATTTGTGAGAAACAAAAAAACAGAATCATTAGAATGTAAATTTTAAGCTAATTTACAATTTAATTATGTGAGAGTAAAAAAATAAAACTGATAAGAAAACTTTTGAACTTAAATATGTCAGGAAAAAAAATATCCTATTATTATGAAACAAAAGGAGAAAAGCAAGAAAGTGTAGCCAAATCTAGAGGCTGAAGTTGATGTAGGCGAGAGAAGAGTTCATGTTTAAGAAAGGAGTGGAGGGAAGGGGAGGTTGATGCTGATTTTTAGGGGAGAGGAAGAGTCATGTAAGAGAAAATAAGTGAAATAAGTTTGCAAGGGACTAAGGGAGGTTGATGTTCATTTTCTAGGGGAGAGGAAGAGTCAAGCAAGAAAAATATGTCGCATGCATGAAAATTAATGCAACCTAATTAATTTAAAGGGGATTTAAAGATATGGGTTGAACTTAAAAAAAAACAAATTAAAACTTCAATAAAGCGAGAAAAATCATGCCTTAAGCGTGCCTTAACCTCTCAAAAGGCGCGCGCTTAAGCGCGCTTCATTCAATTATTGTGCCGGGGTCATTGCCCAGGTGCAAATGCGTCTGGCTGTGCCTTGAGCCTAGGCGCAACCAGACGCATGCTTTACACAACTATGAGCCCGACGACGGGCTTGAAGGCATCGCTTGAGTCCGACAATGTGTCCAAACATGTCTTGTGGTCCCGACGACACATCAGTACTCGTCGTGCAGTCCCGACGACATGTCGGACTCGTCGTCCATCTTTAACAGGATACATGAGTAAGTTGTAAGTTAGGCTTTAAGTTAATTTTAATCAATTTCTAGTTATGATTGGGATAATTTAAATATACTTAATAAAGTATAATAAAATTATTCCCTTAATTTTGATATATATATATTTTAAAAAATATATTTTTTATTTTTCAATATTTAGATTAAATTTTTAATTTTTAATTAATATATTTTATTAAAAATAAATATTATAAAGAATAATAATTATTTATAATTTTTTGTATAAAAAATAGTAAAAAAAAATTCAACAGCCTAGGTACTGCCTATAGTGATTTACAACATTGGTCACAGACAATTTTGTATATGCAGTTTAGTTATTGCATGACTAATTCAAGTCCCTCAACTCTGCTTTGTTTTTTTTGGGTATCCACTTTGGTGGTGATTTTCATATTGAATTGGTGCCAATCATTTTCAGAATTACATATGAGATGTTAAAGATCAATACCAACCCGTTAATAGATAAGAATAAAGACATTAACGGGATATGCATTTGAAATGGATGACCGAGTTATTATATATATCATGATCGATACAGAAATGGATGAGAGTAATTTTTTCATTCAAAGGATAAAATTTAATAGATAAAAATTAGAATGTATGGTTGAGAGTATTTCTCTCATCCAATAGATAGGGATAAAATTTCTTTGTGGATATAATTTAGTTTTATGATAACTATGTATCTTGCATGGTGAGTACTATAAATACTCCCCCCTGCATTCACGTTCAATCATCCAACGAAAAATAAAAGTGTAGTCTTCAAATTGAAAGTTGTTCTTCATCTTCCTTTTCTTTTTCTCTCTAAAATTGTGAGTGATCCTCAAAAGTGTTGTAGTGTTTTTGAAGTGTGGATATAATACAAGTAATTTATTTACTTGTTTATAGTCCAATTTTTTCAACATGAGATGCACTAGAATTTCATTACAAATAGGCATGGAAGTGACTTTACTTTAAATGTAGAGAAAATAAGTTTTGAGGTGCAAGATAGTGAACAACACTGAAAGTATCACAAACTGCACAAGATTTAAATGTATTTTCTTGTGGGTGGTCAGATGCACAATAAAGGAAGTTAAAGCCATTTTAATTTCATGGTTTTAATTTACTTAGAGACAGTAGTCTATTGCATGCTATATTTTCTTGTGAATATACTGGGCTACATGAATTACTTTGTTGATGCTGTGGCTATATACCTTACCCTTGCTCATATCAGATTTCAGTATCTTTCTTACTTGATACTTTACATTTTTCCCCCTCCATTCTGCTGATGAGAATATTTGTGATCTCATAGACACCAGAATTCTATGTACTCAAAGAAGATGCATCCCCATGCATTTTTTTGGTTCTATTTGTAAGCAGAGGTGGTCATATGCATGTGCAAAGCAACTTATCGAGAGGCTAATATATGGTAACTTTACTCAGGTTTTCTTGTATCTGCAGAATGTAGTATTTTTGTTCTTATACCTTTTGGATTATTTGAAGCTGAGGGTGCAGAAAATGGTCTTGAGTTCACTATTGTGAGGCCTTTCAATTGGATTGGACCAAGGATGGACTTCATTCCTGGAATAGATGGTCCTAGTGAGCCTCTAAAAATGTTGATGGCTGTCAGTCCCAACGGACATTTGTCTACATCAAGGATGCCATAGAGGCTGTTCTGTTGATGATAGTAACTTTCTTGTTCCTCTATATTTCTTATAGATTTGCTATGAAATAAAAACCGTTCTCACACCCTGCTGGAGCCTGTCTCTTCTCCATTTTTTTTTTTTGTATATTTTTGATGAAATAAACACTATTCACATCCTGCAGGAAAACCCTCCACGAGCTAATCGTCATATATTCAATGTCGGTAATCCTAACAACGAAGTCACTATGAAGCAACTTGCTGAAATCATGACACAGGTACCTACGTTCTATCAGCAAGTTGCAGATCTTCCGAGCTTTTCTTATCTTTTAATGTGGTTCGCCTTCTCTCCAGGTGTATTCAAAGGTGTCGGGGGAACCTCCTTTGGAGGTACCAATTGTTGATGTGAGTTCCAAAGAGTTCTACGGTGAAGGATATGATGATAGTGATAAGCAAATTCCTGACATGACCATTATCAATAAACAACTAGGTATTTAGCTAATACACCAACCTGTGTTTCATTTTCATGTTTATTCTGAACGTACAAGTTAATGATAGTTTCATTGCAGGTTGGAACCCAAAAACATCCTCATGGGACTTGTTAGATTCAACACTGACCTACCAACATAAGATATACTCAGAAGCCATGAGGAGATCAATGGCAAAGTCGGTTGCATCCAGCTAGATGGCCCAAGCAGAATGAATTTCCTGAAGCATATCTGCTTTAATCCGATTTGAAGGTCGTATTCTTTTTTTTTTTTTTTTTTTTTTTGATGAATGATTTGAAGGTCGTTCTATTAGTTGGTTTATATTCTTTCCATTACTAGTTCATATTGGGCTTTTGTGACGCATAATTTTTTGTGCTCCTAAGGAACTATCTACTGAGAGCGTAACTTTTGCATATAACTCTGTAACATATCATCCGTATGTTAGACATGACCTAGCATGATATTTTTCTTTATTTTGCTGCACCAGCGATGCCACCATCTAAAGTTGTTTGTTATCCTTTTGTGAAACAACAATTTCAACGTATCAGTTTCTAATTTATTCTGACAATGATTTAAAAAGATAGTAGAGAAGGAATAATAATCCTATTTTTTTTTTGTCTTTTTAGTAATTGTTCCTAAACATTACTGCAATTAGTCTGTCTCACAGCTCTAATCTCCAGGCATGATCCCACCAAACATCCAACAAGTCTAAGGGCATCTCCCATCCTTAAAGTTCCAAATGAGTTTTTTTTTTTTTTTTTTTTGATTTATTATGTTTTTAATATGCCACATCACAATTAGAAAAACTCATTGAAATATTTTCAATGGTTAAAGTTTTAAGTAAATTTTTTTGTGATTTAATTTATAACAAATAGTTATATGGTTCCATGCATATTATATCAATTTTGATAAAAAAAAACATATTTTGAATTTTTACTACTATTCTTAAACTATAAATCTCAAATCTTATTTCTAGTTTAAGATTTGAGATTTTAAAAATTTCTCACACCTTCCATTGGAGATGCCTTAAAATCTCAACAATTACCCCTCTGAATATTTAATTAGAAAGGACTGCAATGTCAAAAAATCTTGCTGTGAATTAGCATTGGGAATCAAAAGTGGTCTACCGAATTCCACTCAAAACCGCACACTGCAATGTTAACATGTTCAAACAAACAATTGTTTCTTTGTAAGAAAACAAACAATAGCCTAGTATTACATTTTGCTCCACTAGAATTACTTCCATTAAAAAACATGGAGATGCAACTTCCCAGTATTGCCCAATACTAGAACTTCAATAAGTGATCTCTAGTCTCAATTGCATTATAAACTATATTTTGTTTTTAACAGTTCAAATTGATTTAAAAAGAAAAAAGGAACCAAATTATAATGCTTTTATTTGAGAGGGATATATTTTGTTTGGCCACACCCACAGGTTCAATATAAAGGTTATTCTTTTTCCTAAATACCTTTGGGACATTATGATACCCTCATATTTTAGTTTTACATTTCACCAGTGCATCTGTGTCACTTCTTCGTGTTAGAACTTTTGCCCTCTTTGAGCTCACTCTCAGAATATCATTAATCACCTTACAAATTGCCGAATCCTAGCAAAACTTGTCTCCTATGTATTTAACTCAGCCATTAAAATAATGCTACATTTGATTATAACGAACGTCATTCTCATTAAAGCCTCTATACGAGTCACATGCATGCTAACTCAATGCCAAACATATTCCATCGGATCCCAGCTTTTGCATCAGACCCAACTTGAGAAAGTTTCCACAGAAGGGGAATTCAAAAGCCTAACACCCTTTGTGACAAAGCCAGAATACCATCAGAACTGTCCTATGTGGGGCAAAAGATGACAACAAATGTAGCTATTAACCAAAGTATTTGCCCCTCCTTTAACTATCCAAAGCTGACAAGTCCTACCTGTATTTTTTTTTCAATTTCGTTTTAATAAAAGCTGTACAGCACATGCTTCTATGTCATCATATGCAGTTTGTTTACCGGTAGTCTTAAATCTCTGAAGAATAAAATTTAAAAATTTCAGTTGAAGCTGCTTTGCCATGGAGCGGAGGGTCCTCGAGAAAGGTAGAAGAGTAAAAGCAAAATTTATTTGATGTGATGGAGTCCAGCTCTGAGATAACTGAATCTATTACGAACACTCGGATGGTTAACCAGCAAGATTCACAGCAGAGATACTGGTAAATGTAGATCGATATCACATCGATGTCCATTCTTACATTAAATTCCACCGTGTAGGTAGATACGCAACACAGATACTTGTCATTTTAGTAGTAATCAGTTCGATGTTATATCCCATCCAACTGACCAAAAGAAAGATAGGAAACAACAGCAACAACCGAAGCACACAAAAAGCTACGTCCGTCTTTAGCTTCTTAAGCGACCGCTGTTGAGTCCCATACATCCTGACCACAAGTTCTTCAACGACCTCTTCTGCACACAGTCACATCGCCATCAGCAAAACACACAAATCGTGGAACTAGATAAAGTCAGGAACAAGGCGGAGAAACCCACCCTCTTGGGCTTTTGGCACAGGAGCTCAGGAGGGATCTTGTACAAGTCCTCGTCTACAGCCTTGGATGCTCTGGACCTTCTCGGAGTCGCTTGCTGTTTGAGATCAGCGACGACCCTCACTTGCTTCCCCTTTTGCTCTTTCGCGTACGGTTTATGATCCCCCGTCGCATTACCAACTTTCTTGGCCTGAAAAAACATCCACAATTTGCAGAAGAATAGCATCAGACTTGGGTCTAGAGTATAAACTGTCATAGCGATCCGTAAGTACCTTTCTATGGTGGTGTTGATAGACTGGTGCTGTATGAGTCGGCGCACTGAAGACGCCCTCATGTTCATGATCACCATAATAATGACCACGGATCAGCCCGGCCTGCAGCTCGAAGTAATGGGTGACGGGGAGCTCGTCGCAGTAATCCCAGTACCCAAATGCTGGAACCTGGCGCCGCTTCATCATGCACTCCTAACATTGACCAAAATTGAACTCTAAGTTTACTTACATGCACACTAACAAAGCCAAATCTAACACACATACAAACCTCCATCATTGTTGTGCTCTTAACTTAAAAGGGACGACTGGAGCAGCAGGTTTATATAGGAGAGGTAGAGGAAAGGGAATGGTGGTTGAGAAGAATAAGTGAGTGGAGGAGGAAGGGAATGTGAGCGTAGCAGCAAAGGCAGCAGCAGTAGTAGAGAGGAGGGGTCTTAATCAGAAGGACAAGGCAAGAAGTGCTTTGGCCATCTTTACTAGGCATGGCCTGCTGCCCTCGGGGCTCAGGGTAGGAAGCCACACTCATTGCCATCAAAGACCTAATCTATTCCATTTCGACCACCACCACCACCACCCCCCACTCCTCCCATTCACCCTTTTCCTCTGACCCTCGGGCCCTTTTCCCAAGGCCAGCAGTATTGGTTCATTCGCACTGATCCTCTGGTCTCCATTAACCGAAAGCCCCACTACTTACTGCTAGGCCATGCCATGCCATGGCATGGGGTTGACGTTTGGGCTTCGAGAGAAGGAAGGAATAGCCGGTCATGACTTGGGCCGCGCGGGTTGAGAAGCTGCCCCTCTCCGCCTCGGTTCGCCCCCACGCACAGTCACGTGAAACCACGTCAGTTGTATTAACTCTTCCTCGGCATGGGGAGCCACAGCTTCATCCTGTTTCTCGATAAAAGGAAGCCGTTCGTTGTCAAACTCCATGGACCTTGACAAGGCGCATTGAATGGACGAGGAGGCCTTTCAGAGCGTTTCATCGCTGCTGGTTCTGGAGGAGGAGGAGGAGGTGGCTGTTGTTATTGTTGTGTACCTCTTGGATTGGCATTGTTCATCCTTATTGGCCTCATAATTATGCACTAATTGCTCTTGCTTTTGCAGGAATTGTATGCACAGCAGTGCTGCTTCTTCTGGCTTCCGCTCGCTCTGCCCGATGATGAGGCTGGTTTCTTCGGAAAGCAGAGTTTCGTACATGGATTAACTATTGTATAGCGACCACGCCAAACGAGGTCTTGCTTACCTTCGCCTCGGGGTGGTTGAATCGTCAGAGTTGCAACAAATCTGAAATTCACAGTTGATGTTAAAATTTTCTCCTTGGTTTAAACGAGTTTTTACAAATTTTTATAGGTATTCTTGAAAGTAGAAATTTTTTTACTTTAAACAGATTTGTGTTGAAGTACCTTGTTAAATCATCATCCGAGAGGGGGCATGTGCATAAATGTTGCCTTGTTTTTAAATAATGATATAGTTTTGGCTTAAAAAGAATAAGGTAAAGTTGATGGTTGAGTTAGGGCTATCCAGTTGGTTCAATGACTTAGGGTCTAGTATGAAGTGAGCTTTGAGGTAGGAGACAATGGATGACGGTTTGGGAAATCTCAGAGACCTAAAAAACCTAGCAGGGAGGATTCCAGAATGAGAAACATAAAGTTGTTTATATGCTGAGTTCTTTGATAATCGAGAACAAGTAGAGCAATTTATGTGTCCTAGTGAATGACAATAAATGAATGCATTCGAAGAACTGAAGACCCAATGGGAAGTGAATTCTTGGGCAACCCAACATGCAAATGGTGAACTTTGTATGTAATCTAATAAAGGATGACAGGTTTAGCTAGTTTGAAGGGCTTGATGCATTTGAAAAAATTAGGTAATGTAAAACTAACAAAGGAAGATGGAAGACGGTGATTTGGGTTTACAACTTTCGATAACATCATTAGGGAATGATATGGGTTAACTAAGTTGAGGCTATTTAGTTTAACCGGTAAAGCACAGGAACAATAAGTCTTTGATTGTAGTCTATGGCCATGCTTGATTTTGGAGCTTTCCTTTGTGTTTATAAGATATAAATTAGCAAAATTGAGATTTTTTTTTAAGCTAGCACTAGGTATTCAATCCTTTGAGCCGATTAATCTTGAGAATGAACACTTTAGTTTCACATAAATCTTTCACCAACTATCAAGGATAATTTCACATAAATCTTTCACCAACTATCAAGGATAATTTGAAAGTACTCGAAATGGGTGGTCTAGTAATTCAATAACCTAGATTTATCACTGTATTTAAGGAAAATATCTTACAATATGTGAAATCAAACTATGGATATGGATACTTAGGAGATTGCATGGGTACCCTATCAACTGTAACTTGGGGGGTGCAAAATTAATGAGATCATTGAGCCAATTTATGGTTGTTCTAATCAAATACGTGATAACTCTTTATTTGAAATAGATACTTCTATATGTCAAGTAAGTTGCCTTTACAGATATCTATAAGGGTGGAATCGGGTAGGGACCCGTCCCATAATCATTTTATCCAATTCCCGTCCCAATAAAATTTGAGAATCAATTTTTTTCCCGATCCCGTACCCGACAAGTGTCGGGACCCGAATGTTCAGGATCCCGTCGGATAGGGAGATGATATTCTGAATTTTCAAATATTTTCATTATATAGTAGCATTTTGAGTTAAATATCAGTTCGATCGAATAATAAGAGTAGATTGCTTGGAATAAAAAGAGTAGATTGCTAGGAATAATAAAACCAGTGAAAGCTTCATGCATCTGCAAAGCTTGACACGGCACTGGATAGCACTTCAATTATGATTTTAACCTTTGATACTAAGTATACACAGGAGACATCATTTCAAAAACAAAAGATGAATCTCACCTCGCTAGGGATCTGCCACCGTAGAACGCGGAACTTTCGGAGACATTAAGTTTGTAATCAGGAAGTGTGTGGACATATACTGAATACAACCCCTCATGGCCTTTGAAGAATCTGTCCCACAGTTGCACTAAGGGCAGAGGCCCTCTTGTCATGAATATGAAGGCCACCTTTGGCACCCTTTGAATGATACTCTTCCATCTTCGGCACCATAGAAGCTCTCCAGAATAGCTCTTCGTCTGTCATACTATGCATCAAATGCTCAGGAGTCACAAAACTCTTGAAGCTCAAAAACTCCTTATCACAGTTGGCCATGTACATTGTACTCGGGAAAAAGATTTCGGTCTGTGAATTGAAGGAACGGGTGAAGCGACCACTCGCTGACAAGCCTATGACGACCCCGACCATGAATATGACCAGAAAAGAGATGAATTTGATCAACCCAACAGACCAGTTTTTCCTCGGAGGGCAAGGGAAGAAGTCAGCCTCATTTTCATCTGGTTTGCTCCTCGGCTTCATCTTTTCTGCTCTAGCTAATCACCCTTTTCCGATCAAAGGAAGATGCTTGAACAACAGGCTGAATTTCACACCAAATAGAACAATCCACCGAATCTCCCGACTCAAACCCTAAATCCTCCCAGGAAAACTATCTAATGAGATGGCGAGGGATCGAGAAACCCTACGAAATCATCTACCAAATATTTGCGATCCAATCCTCCAAAGATGGGATTTTCTCCAGAAGGGATCACAAGACGCTCACCAGCAAGCCGATTGTTCGTCGTTGCGCCTTGATCCTCAAGCAGCCGCCTTCCTGAGCAGCGATTCTAGGGTTCGCACAAGGACGAATCGAGAAGTGAATGAGGAGTGAATGAGAATTTGAGAATTAAGATGCGTAATAGCGGAACCTTAGTTTGCTACTTTACTGAATTACTGTTTAGTTATTTTTCTATTTTTCTTTTTATGTTTTTTAAAATCATACTTCAGTTAAAGTTTGATATTTTAATTTTTAAACCTATTTTTTATATTATTATTTTTTTTAAAAAAAAGTTGAATTAAAAATTATTATTAATATATTCGGGTCGGGTCGGGAAGTCCGTCGGATAGAACTTTTGTACCTAATCCTGTTCCCGATTTTAGTCGGGTCAGGAAAAATCCCGACCACTTGGGTCGGGAAAGATTCGGGTCGGAAAAAATTCGGGACGGAAACAGGTGGAGAGTTAGGAAGGATCAGGAATTATGTAAAAAATTTCAGCCCTAGGTATCTATTGAATTTTTAGACTAAAGTAGAATCGAGGATTCAAATCATATTAAATACCTTATTAACATTATTTTATTTATAAATATTGATGTGCTTTGTAATCCTCACCTAGCAAAAATGGTGAACTTGCTCGTGCGGAAACTTGTCAACAATCCAAGACATACCTCAAATTTTAACGGCTTCAGAAAGAATGGATTGGGAATAATATTTTTAGGTATATCCCTAGAAGAATAATCCCTTTCAGGGCTGATCCTTATTTTTGGGGGTCCTGGGACGAAAAGAGAAAAAAAGACCTCTATAGTAAAAAAAATTTACTAACCTAAAATTCGAATATGGTTTAATAGAAAAATTTGAAAATCAATATATTTCATTTAAAATATGATAAACTCCATACATAATTTATTTCTCAAGATTCTTCAAAAAATGCAATACCATACAAAATATATTTCCTAAGTTTCTAAAAAAAATATAATACCTATAAATATAAAAAAATAAGTATGAAATAATTATTAAAAAAAAATCTATATCTTCTAACATTTTGAGAAGTAAAATCATCAATAAGATCTTCAAAATCAAAATTTTCTAATACATCATTTTTGATACATAAAATTATCAAGTCATTTACATTCAAATCATTATCATCATTTTCTTCCAATTCTTCTCGCTCATTGATTACATGATCATTTAATTCTTCTTGATTACTCAATTGTTACTCATTTGTTGCATAATCATTTAATTCTTCTTGACTCACTTCTTGTAATTCATCAATTGAATCTTCAATTGAATAACTAGCTTTAAAAAACTTACGAAGAACACCTTTGTGAGTTTTAATAATCTATTTTTTTTTATTTTGTTTCTTTTCTAACTACAAGATTGATATTATTTTAGAAACATGTTTGTACTGCAAATTTCAAGTGTAAAAATAAAACACACAAAACTAGCAACAAAGCTAACAATGAAACAAATACAAGCAATGAAAATAAAGTCTGGTTTGTGCTTGAAGTAATCGATATAATTTATTCTATGATGATTAAAATTAAGATGATTTATTTAAATTCTTTCAAATCGGTAAGAATAATTATAAAATATTGACTCCAATATAATATTAAAAATTAATATTGAATATTGACAATAAAAAAAATATAGATAAGTAGGTAACTTACATTGTAAGTTTATATATTGATGAATGATACGTTGATAAAACTAAATTAGTAAAATTTTCTAATTTAATAAGAAGAGATTCAAAGGAGAAGGGAGAGAATTAGCGTTCAGGATCCATATTTTACTATTTAGAGTATTATGACTTCTGTAAACAAATTAATGAAAAAAGAATTATATAAAAAAATAAAATCTTGGAAAGAGTTAAATGATCATTTATCTTCCTTCTTTTTTTCTTTCTTTTCTATTTTAGATTTTTTTCCTTAAATTTTAATAGAATATATATATATATATATATATATATATATATATATATATATATATATATATATATATATATATATATATATATATATATATATATATGGACCTTTATTAAAATAATCTAATCAAATATATTTTTTAGATTTTTATTAAAACAATCTAATTATACATAATATATATATATATATACACATGTCAAAATCGGGCCCTAAATATTGGGGGCCCTTGGCCATTATCTCTAGTGACATGCCTCAGGGTCGGCCCTGATCCCTTTGTGTATACTTTTAGAAAAGCTAGATGCTCGGACTCGAAAGGGTGGATTGGAAATTATTAGGACCGGTATGAATTAGAGGGGGATAAATAACTTCAATAGTCTCTTTGAACTTGATGTTGATAGTAAAAATTTAAAGTAATACTAGCACCTTGATTACTTAGTATCTATCTCTTTGAAGTGACTAATTCAAGGGTCCAACTCTCTCTCATAATATCCACTATGAAAATCCCTTTCTCGGAATCCTTCCAGAAGAGAAATCTCGTACATTCTTAAGCATAAGAAATACAATAAGAAAACAAGAAAGCAAATACGAAATACAATTGAATACAACTTCACAACAATGAACCTTGTTTTGCTCGCTCTTTTCTTAATTTGGATTGCCTCTTAGTGCTAGGAAATGCAACATCACTTGTTTCCCAAACACTCAAGAACCACCGTCTTCAAATGTCCACAAACTCCCCTTTTCTAGGGTTTCTTTTGGGTTGGAAACATCTCACAATTGATTGGTCTTATCCTTAATCGATTGTCATGATCGTTTAAACTGCAAAACAACTCTTTTTTTGCTCAACCAATCGATTAGTTAGTCTCTAATTGATTGTTTCAATCGATTCCAAGGCTTCTTGTTCTCTCGTAAAAAGCCTCCAATCTATTGACTTGGCCTCAATCGATTCCACGACCTTCTATGTTCTTCAGGAAAAGCTTTCCAATCGATTAGACAATCAACTTAATTGATTCGAACAACTATTTGAATCGTGCCTCCTACCAATTGATTGACTACTCAATCAATCAGACTAATTGATTCAAGCAGCAAACTCGGAATTTCGAGTTTAAGGTTTGCCAATCGATTCCACTTCCTGACAATCGATTACTAACCCTAATTTCAACTTTTCTGAGGCTGAAATCACGTCTTGCTTGGAATCCGGTTGACCTCAACCTATTATAATTTCCATTGCCCAACATCCAGTTGTCCGTGATCTGTTCAGATTTTCCATTGTCTAGCATCCGGTCAACTTGATCTTCTAGGTCTTCTTTACTAAGTATCTAGTCAACATTTGATCCACTTAGACTTTTCATCTCGTGCCAAGTGTCTAGTCCTCCATGATCTACTTGGATTTATCGTCTCATGCCAAGTGTCATGTTCTCCGTGATTCACTTAGACTTTTTCCTTGCCTAGCCCCACTAAGACTTCCATTGATTAGTTCCTAACTATGTCTTCCATTACATAGCTCCGCTAGAACTTTCATTGTCTTGCCTAACCTCCAGTTAAGACTTTCCGTTGTCTAACCTCTGGTTAGAGATTTCTCAGTCAAGTATATGGTCCTCCTTTTACCTACTTAAGTTTTCTCTCACACATTGTCAAATATCAAAACTTATGCTCAGACCAATCCAAGCTTAGTTAAATTGGTCAACCTTTACCCGAGGATGATTACACCAATATAATATAAACAACCCCTTTAGGTGCATCCTCGGAAAGGCTAAGTGCTCGTGAACTCGAAAGTACACAAGCTCAAAAGTGTTGGGAGATTGTTGGTGCTTGTTGATGATCTTGGTCTGGCTAGAAGAGGGGTTGAATACTTGGCTCATCGTAATTCAACCTTCTTCCTACAAGTTGTTAGTACGTAGCGGAATAATGAAAACAACTAAGTAAGAAGCAAACCACAGCACGTTCGTTTAACGTGGTTCAGAGATAATGCTCATACTCCATGGTTGTCCGTAAGGTGGATGATCCCTATTCGTAGGTGGATGATTCCCTAGCAAACTTCGGCTAGCTCAATCCTCCTTGTTAGTGGAGAACACTCACCACAACTCGATCAAGAACACAAGGATCACAATGAGAGCATAGAGACTTTAATTAAAGGTTAACCATCTATAATTTTGTCACCCAAGTCAGTTACCCCAAGCGTCATTATATAAAGTTTGGGGGAAAACAACCAAGCTATTTTCCTACTACCAGTAGATTGATAAAGTTATCAGTCGACTGATGCTACCGTTGGACATAACCAATGACACTCTACATAATCCGTGATTCTGTTCAACGACTCTTTACCAGTCGACTGTCTTCATAGCCATCAGGCACAAAAATATTCTATGCTTACTCTAGTCGACTGGTAATCTTTCCAATCAACTAATAACCTCGAGTATAGTCACTCAACACTCGTCCTTGCCTGCATAACCTCGATCTTGCCTTCTAGCCTCTTCTCTCAGCGTCGCATCCCTCATATGCTTCTCCATCCTTCATGCCTTGCCTTCAAGAGCTTTCTTTAACTTTGTGCTTTGTTATGGGTCTTCCTTTACCAAGAGGTAGCACCTCCGGGACTTCACCGTCAAGAGCTATGCTCTGGGATTTCATCCTTACCAAGTCATACTTGAACTTACGTTGTCAATACTATACATTTGGGCTTACACTGCTAAGACTCCACTTGGACTTTGCCTTATTGTA